>NC_051447.1:17275752-17291116 GCF_001649575.2 Kryptolebias marmoratus | reverse complement strand
CATATTAGCTTTTTCTGCTCCGTGTCGGACTTCTTGAACCAAATCACAGACGTCCCCCTGGTTTTGGTAAAAGTCTTTCTTCTTGGGCTGCCTGCTAGCTGTCTCTACTTGTTGCGACCCCGGGTTTGATGCTTCCTGCGTCTCCATCTTTCAGCACTTATGGTGAAAACACGGCGCCGCACAGAAAGCCGCTGTCGTAAAGCAGCATCATGTCGCAAAACGGAGGTTCTTCGCAAAATGGTTATTTTTTCTTATTATTTATCACTTATATAAACTGAATGTCTGCAAAGTGACAACACTAATACATTCGTCGTAGCCTACGTTATGAAATATTTACATGAATCATTGATACAATTATGATAGAAACGATAGAAGTAAATATATCACGATGGACACTTTTCTATCGTCCCCATGATATGTATCGTTATATCGCCCAGCACTACAAAGATGGATGAGTTTAAGTAACTGAGCCCGTTTATGTTGCCAACAATTAGCACGTTAGGTGTTCAGATTGCTCCGTCTGATGAGGTCAGTTTGCTACCAGGGGCAGTTGTCTCAAACAACACGGCCCACGGGATCATGGGAGAAGTCAAACTCCACCACGTTAAGGTGGCGATTCTCCGGCTGAAGTGAGGGTGGCCGGGCTTAGCCTTACAGATGAGGCGGGGAGCTCGGAGTAGACTCGTCTGATTAGGATGCCTCCGGGGCGCCTCTTTCTGGAGGGTTTCCAGACATGTCCGTCTGGGAGGAGCCCTCAGGGCAAACCTAGAACTCGTCCTCTCTGCTCCGGGAACATCTTTAGATCCTCCCAGCAGGAGCTGGAGATCGTCCCCGGGGAGACGGATGTCGGGTATCCCTCCTCGACCTGTTGCCTTGGCGACCTCACCACGGATAAAAGGGGAGGAAAGAGGAGGGTGTTTAAGTACTTTCAGAAGTGTGCAAGAGAGGTGGAGGAAAAGAAAATGAACAGAAAAGATTGAAGAGGAGGATGGGGTGAGATGTAGGCAGGTGAAAGAAGACAAAGTTTTGTTCCTTCATGCTCTGCTCTGGTTTTCTGCCTGAATATTCCTGTGCCGTTAAGCTAATATGGTGTTTTTTCCTCCTCAGTACAAAGTCTTGTCAGTCCTGCCAGGAAGTGGGATGGGCATCTCTATAGCCACTCCTTCCACTCAGAAGGTACTGAAGGATTCCTTGAAAAAAGTAGTTTAAAATGGCAGAATTGAGTCCGGACGATAACCCACTCGCCGTGTCTCCTCCAGCCGTTGGTGTTTGGTGCCATGATCCACAGAGACGAGGCGTTTGAGACGATCTTCACTCAGTACATGAAGATCGTGACCACCTCTAAACCGCCGGCCAGCGCCGAGCTGTAGACTGCCAACGCTCCTCCACACAGTGGGGGGCTGAAAACGGAGGCGCTCCTCCTCCTCCTCCCTGCGGTGACGGGCGCCATGCCCCGGCTCCGGCAGGCGAACCCGAGGGGATCCCGACGCAGGACCGAGAATCAGTTTTTATCAATCAGAGGGGCTGCGGAGGAGCTGGTTCTCCTCGCAGACCTCACAGACCAACGGACTTGCTGGATTACTCGTCTCTGTGTTTGCATGTGTGAGTGTGTGTGTGTGTGTGTGTGTGTGTGTTTCTTGTTTGTTTTGTTTTGTTTCCCACCGGAGTGAAGTTCAGGGAAGACTTAAAGAAGCTCTCCACCTGGAAATGAGACGATTATCATAAAGGAAAAGAATGCATTCAGGAACAGATCTGTAAACTGAAACCGTCCATTTTAGTTTATTTTTAATGTGTGTATTTAACTGTGAAAATGCCTTTTTGTTAGTTTCAGCCTCGTCGGCTTTTGAGCAGAAAACGTTCAGCCTCTGCTCCTGTGTTTGGTGTGCATACGGTCTGTGAAATGTGACGTGAACTTCTGCCTTTTTTAATTTTAATTTTCTCGTTTCGTTCTGATACAAAGAGCCTTTTTTTTTATTTATTTATTTTTTTTAGATGCGTAGCTGCTGGTTGTATCCAAGATAAGAGCACAACACTGACTGCCATTTAGATACAGTTAGGGGGGGAAAAAACACACATTTTCATATTTAAACTAGGGTTGGACGAATATGTCAGCCTGCTGTAGGGTTTACTGCTCAGGAAAGATCACAAAACAAGAAAAAAAGACGAGATAAAATTAAAAAAAGAGACGCTGATGTCTATCAGATTTAGGCAGCTGTGTAAGTAAAGGACTAAAAACAAGCTCTCACCCCGGGCTCCTTAAAGGCTGAATTTGAATCGGTTTGTTCCGATTCCTGCCTGAAGTTTCTGACCATCTTTCCTCTGAGATCTCCTCCTCGCCTTGGACTGTTGCTGCTCCGCGGCCCGATTTCAGACACCTTTCCTGCAGGTAGTGACAATAAGAGCACCGTGTTAGAGGAGAACCACAGCGTAATGAAGCCCAGATCCGGAGTGACGTCTAAAAACAAACCCGGCTGACGAAGGAAAGATTTTAGCCCAACCCTAGTTTAAACCTCATGGCAGGCTGTGTGTAGTTTTAAATTTTTTTTTTTTCCCCAAATTTCTGGCATTCTTTCCGCACTTTACCTGAATTTTTAACTGTAATTGTTGTGATTTCTCCCGGTTTTAAACGCTTCGTCTTATCCTGAGCTGGTCTCAGTGCGACAAAACCCAACAGTCCGCCTGGAAAAAAAAAAAGAAAATCTGGCAGTATTTAAGAATCCAAGATGGGAACCTGCTTTTCAAGGCAGGAAAATCGGATCCGGAGTTAGGAAACGAGGATAAGCTGCAGTAACATGCCGAATTTACTTCCTGTCTTTCAGGTCGTCTGTATGTTTCCTTCGCTGAAGCGTCGCCGTTCTCCCAAACAAAGCTGGATCTTTGCTCTTTGCAGAACGGCTCGACGTGTAGAAACTTAATGCCAAACCACATCAGACACTTTACTGTGTTCCCAGAGAGATCCCAGCTGCACAAGCTTCCTTTTTGTTTGTCTCGTCCAAAACACTGTTTAAAGGGGAAACCTTGACATTTGCTTTGATACTGCTTTTAAAAAAAAAGCAGAATTGAACTGAGTGACCTCTTTAACAAACCGTGTCTCAGATCCTCCTGGAAGGGACGTCAGAACTGCCCTCACTCTGAAAATGTCAAGGTTCCTCCTCATCCTCAGTCTGATCCCACCGGATATGAAGCTGACACAAATGCAGCTGACCAGGTCAGACGATAAGAGTTTTAATTTTAAGGGGTTTTTTTTATACTGCCTTCTCAAATGTGGCTTTTTTATTTTGCCTGTCAGACGTCCAAGCAGGTTGAAATCTGTCTCACTGTGTGATTTTTAAAAGCTTTTATTTTGCCTTTTGGAACCTGATCAGTCTGAGGCTTCGCTCAGATAAAGCACAGAATGTATCTTACTTTTATTCTATTTTATTTTTTTGCCAAATCTTTTATTTCCGTCCGCCATGTTCTGCCTCATGTTTACAGAAAGTCGTACAAGGTATTACGTTTTTGGTTTTGAATCTCCCCCCCCCCAGTTTGAATTCCTTTGACTCTGGAGTGATGAAGACTGGGGTCTCACCAACCACAGTGAAAACTAGAGCAGTATTTTAGCATCGAAATGGGTCAAATTCAGCTTTTGGGAGATGAAATTGTAGCAAAATGACACGTTTGAGGCAGAGCGGGCAACTGAAATCACAACAAAAGGAAATAAGATGGGGAAATTTAAAGGTGAAGGTTCTAAACAGTGTCTTACCTGTTGTAGATGGATCTTAGACTGACCTTGATTTGGAGAAATAGTTTAATTTTGACCGGATTAATGAACTAACGACTAACCCCACCTTAGTGATGTCGCTGAATCTGCGACATATTCTGCAGCTTTAGCATCTTTAAACAAGTCAAATGTCAAAAATCTTTAAAGAATTCATGCAAACTTAGTGTTACACTATTATTTAGGTTAAATCCTGTATGTGTCTGCAAGCACACAGAGCAGCAGTAGCAGCTAGCTGTAGCCCTTCCCGCAATAATATGATATTTCTGCTGGAATAACAGTTTACTGTTAAAACTGACAACTATGGAAAAGTTGAAAATAGAATATACATGAATTATTTTATGCTGGCTGTCACCATCTACAGCAGGTAACATATTAACTGTTCATAAAGATCTGAACTCTCACTTTAATCCCGTCCTTTGAGCGGAATCGGGTTTCTGCACGGATGTCCTCAGTTTGACTCGATGTGTCCGTCCTAACTGTGAGTCAGTGTTCGTTCATGAAGTGTTTCCCAAAAAGCATTCCTACGAAACATCTCCGGGGCTCCTGCAGGGCGTTAAAAACTCCCGATCCGACGCCGCGACCGACTCGGACGGTGAAGGGCGAAGGAGTTTGTGGTCAGTTAATTGTGTTTGCGGGAGACGCTGCAGTCCTTTCGGAGTAATTTGTCACTGACAGCAGCTATAATGGCCTCTTTTTTTTTTTTTTTTTCTCCCCAGAGGAATTTGTATCCAAAATGATTTAAATGTACAGCGAAGAAAAAGAAACCTGAGTTTTAAAAAAAAAAAACATGTTTATTGTAAAAGATTGTAATGTACTTTTTTTTTTTTTTTTTAATTTAAGAAAATGAGTTTAAGATACCAGCTTGTCTCTGTCTGCTTGATTTAAAGTGACGTTTCTGAGCTGCAGTACATCTCCTCCGCCACACGAGGGCAGCGTGGCCACACAGATCACCTTCAACTTCTCATCCTGCTTCCTATCGCCACGTTAAAATCAGATTCAGGAGCTCGGACCTTGTCTTTTTCTTGAAGAATGAGTGTCCGACAAACTGGATGATATAAATCTGAAGGAATGTTTGTTTGCTTTGCTCAAATGGCCCGTAATCCAGAATAAATCTGAAGGTGAATGGTTACTTTCTTGCCGAGGTTTTAGGCGAAATCTTCTGTAATCTCATGGTGCCCATTGGGTATCACTCTCAGCTACTACCACTGCTACTACTGAGCCCGATATATGTAAAATTGACCAAGTTAATTTTGGTGTTTTCTACGGTTTGATTAGATATGGCAGCCATCTTAATTTGGATTGACTCCAAAAGTTAATCAGCTGTAAAAGGACATCTAATGGTTACTTCATGTGAATTTCATTAAAGTCTGTTTCTTGGTTCGTGAGATATTTTGCTAACAGACAGCGTTGACTGCAGCGGTTAATGCCGAAGTTTTAAACGCGATTCGTCAGCAGTTGAAGTTGGGGGGGATCACTAAATTTGATTTTATTTTAATATTTATCAAACCGACAGAGTTGAGCCCTTCCGTGTTGGCTGGAAGTCAGTTAGCTGTGGCGGCCATTTTGAATGAGTTGTACATCTGATGCCTTCTTTCTGTGAGTTTCAATAAAATCCTCAAAGGGGTTTGAGATGTTTCACTAAAAAAAAAAAAACAGACGCAGGTAGTTAAACAATCGCTCGCCTTTCACGGCAGTAAATTATTAAAAACGTAAGAATAAATTAGTTTTTAAACGTGTAAAAGCTGTGGACGGGACGCCTCAGGGCTGAGGGTTTGGCTCTGACGGTTTCATTTGCACAAAGTTCATCTTTTATCGCTTCAGCCCACAGAAGAAAAAACTAATAAATGTGAAGAAAGGAGGAATAAAAAAACATCAGATTTGGATTCTTCCCAACTCTCCTGGACGGATTTGTTTCCGTTTCTGACATAAATACTGAAAATAATCAAGAATAAAATATCCAAAAGGTATGTCGGGATTAATCTGATCAAGTTAAATGACTAAATGTTTAATAAACACATTTATCCTGTTCTGATAGTTGTCATCTCCAGAACAACGAAAGATAAATCTGAAATGTTAATAAAGAGTTTGTTTGGTTTAATTCATTAAATTTTATGAAGTTACCTGAAGAGTTCCAGTTTGAACACACCTGGTTCCAATCAGCGGCTCGTTAACGGGCCTCTGCTGGCTGAGGCCCTCAGGTGAGGCTTTCCCTCTGGACCCGGAGGAGCTGGACTGGACAGAACCGGACTGAGGTGAGTCCTTTCTGCCTGGAATCAGTCCCTCTAAGAGCCGTCCGTGTTTAAAGCGGCTCGGTTTGTGTGACAGGAACTTGTAAGGAATAATTCAGCTCTTTTAAAGTGGAGTTCTGTGAGAAGATTATAAATAACTCAGCTGTTGTAGATAGTTTATTGAAAAACCTAAATTAGTAGAAATAAATGGTTTCTTTCTGACTGAACTAGTCTGAATACAGCTGAGACCAAATGGCTCACCACCGTCTTAAAACGTCTCCTTTTTCCACAATTTCATTTCTATTTTTAAGAACGTTACATTATCAACCTTTACAGCTCTGTCAGGTTTGTTTATCATGAAATTGTCTCATATTAGGAGGATGAAATGGTGGCAGGATTGTATCTGTGCAGGAACTATTATGTAAAATATGATTTATAAAATAAATAATTGTAATAATTGCAATGAAACCTTAAAGATGAGTCGTTTAAAGATGGCAGCCATCCATTTTGGTTTGGCTTGTGCTCAAGCTAGCTGTTAGCTTATCGGTACAAAACAAGCAAGGCCTGAAAACAAACTCGAAATAAACCTTTCTACCACCAACAGTCACACATTAAAATGTTATTCTAGCAGAAATATTCCTCCTTAATACAAAAAAAACCGGACGATATTCCTGCTGGAAGTGCTACAACTAGCTGCTAACACTGTTTGCTCTCGCAAATAACTGTAAAATTCAATAAAAATAACCTCGTGAAGCAGCGTAAGCATGAAAAATTTGAGTTTGGAGTTTTAAAGATGGCGGTGTTCTTGCTTTTAGTCTTAGCTTCGCTCAGATGAACGTTTCTACAGAGGTCAAAGGTCTCTGGGAGGTAAAAGGTGCTTGGCTAACATTTTCTGAAAACGGCAAATAGAAGCAGCGCTCCTGTTTTATTTGAGTTATTACTGAAGTCACTTCTGCAGAAATACATGACGGTCGATCCTGTTTCCTGAGTGGTTTGATGCCGACAGCCTGGATCGACCCTCGTCTTGATTTCTCGTTTATTTGTAGTTTGTTTTTGGTTTCCTTGAAAAAGATCTGGCTAAGAGCAACATTCACGAGTCATTTTGTCATTTAAATTTAATATGCACAGTGAAGTGAACATGTTTAGTCTAGTTTTTTTTTTTTTAAATATCAATGAAATGGAAGAATAAGACGTACTTTTTGCAAAACCGAGCAACCAGATGTGTTCTGTAATTAGAATTTTTTTTCCATAAACTGCAGAAACCACCACAGCATTGAAATATTAATTTAGAGACACCAAAAAAACAAACAAACAAACAGAAACAGTGCAACAACAGTTGGAGTTAAACGGCCTGAAATAAAAAGAGATGATAATGTTTGTAGATCACAAGGAAAACAACTTCTCTGATGTATTACTGTAGGTATTTTTTATCATTAGTTTACTTTTTTAACATAATGAACTGATTTTAATGTTGGTGTTTCGTTCGCATCGTCAGGAATTTATGCATTTATCATTTAAATGTTGTGGCTCGGACATTGTGGAGTCTTAAAACTAACTGACCTCTCTGCTGCTGCTGACTCTTAAATATCTTTAGTAATCAGTTACCGGTTGTCAGAAGCATTAACATGTTTAAGCCTGGGATTTACTGACCTCTAACCTGGCCTCACATGGTGGATATGAACTGAATTAAACTCTGTTTCTGCAAACTGCGGCCGTTCAAAGAGCTATCTGCGACAGGTAAGATACTAACTGTTCAGAACCCCACCTGAAAATGTTAACTCTGTTCCTTTTTAATGGACACAAACCTAAAACCAGCTGATTAAACTGGATCCGAACCCTCCAAAACAGCTGCTAAAAGAGGTCTTTTTTTTGTTGTTGTTTTGAGCTCAGATCCAGCTTCTTGTTTCCTCTCGACGTGGACCTTTTTATTACGGAGCAGCAGTGAGACGTCCGTCCACGCTGGGAGGAAGCGGTTACTGAATTATCAGACAAATAATGAGCGGAGCAGCAGAGGTTGTGGAAAAACAATCAGAATCCCGTCTGATGGGTAATTAGAAGTTAGTCAACCACTCCGAATCACAAAAACTACCTCAACCTGAAGATGTTTTTGATTTCTCCTTAAATAGAAGCACTTAATCTGTGAAAATTAAACTTCCAGCGCAGAATACATCAAACAAAATATTCTAAAAATATCAAATAAATATCTCATGTGAGAGACCACCTCATATATTTTTCAAATATTCTATAAATAATTAGGTGAAGCCGTAATAAACGAGAGGCACTTGAGCTGGTTGATGCTGCTCCATATCTGTGATTTATTAAACATTAGTAGTTATGTTAATGAGGTCATTATTTAAACTAATTCTGTGTCAGCAGACTCGTCAGTGTTAACGAGAGTGCCGCGTCTTCAGTTATTAGGGAATCGTACTTATTAATATCCTTATTCGTTCACAGCCTGATCATAAAACAAAAAAGTGAGGCGTTAGCTGAATCAGCAAAAAACACAAACTGGAAAAAAAAACAACAAAAAAACAAACAAAAACGTGTAAAGAAAACTGGTGTAATCAAAGGGGGTTCTGTGTGACAGGTTAAAAACATCTTACCTGCTGCAGATGGCTCTTTGACCTCAGTTTGGAGAAACCAGACTGATGAGCTAATGGCTAGTCTGACCAGGACAAGACGTGACGACTCGTATCAGTTCGTACAAACAGGGTTTTATTAACCTTTACATCACCGTCAGCTTCCTGTTACCTGTTTTTTTGCGTAAAGCAGCAGCGGCAGCTCGTTGTAGCACTTCCTGTAGGAGTATCATATCCCTGCTGCAATATGATAACCGCAAAGGCCTCTCAATCCTTGAAGGAATGCATATCGCCTGCCACTTTTCATGCTCTCTGAAGACGGAGCTGTAGCTCAAACCTCGAAACTAACGTTCTGTCACCCTCAACGTGTTGTGTGTGACTCTCAGCTACTACCACGCCAAATTTTAGCTCCATGTCTTTAAAACGGGCTGTGTTGTAGTCACTTCTGCAGGTTTTTTTTAGTTAATTTGGCTGTGGCAGTCATATTGAATCAGATGCAGACGTGCATCCAGTGGTTTAATTTCTGAGAAAAGTCTTTCATGAGCTAATTTGGTCTCACACACACACACACACATGTTATGTCTCTCTGTCTTTGCAGGGACTTTCCATTGACTTCCATTCATTTCTACACCCTAACTACAGCTTAACCCTAACCATTACCAGTACATACCTAACCCTAAACCAAACCTAAACTCAATTCACACCTTAGTCCTAAACCTAACCCCTAACCCAAAAACATAATTTCTCCTCGTGGGGACCAGGCTTTGGTCCCCACAAGGAGCAGTTGGTCCCCACAAGGTAGTATATGTTAGGAAAATTGTCCCCACAATGTATCAAATACATGTTTACACACACACACACCTTCAGCCTTTCGGTGACAGGTGGTGATAAATAGTGCAAACAGTAACTTCAATAAAGTTAGCTCTGTTAGCTCCTCAACCTGTTTTCTTCAAACTGATGTCGTTCTAAAAGCTACATATTGACCCATTAATTTCTTTCCTCGCTCCTCTGTGCAGGCTCACCTCCGGCAGCACCTGGGACACGTCACCTGTCCATCACAGCAGATAAGATTTAAACTGAATCACACTGTTGTCATTTTGTTGGTTTGCAGCCCCCAAGCAGCTGCTCTCAGGTCTGGATTGTTCCCTGCATCCCTTCATAACATCCAGATTTCCCATTCCTGCAGCAGGAGGATGTAAAAAGTCACTTTGGGGGTCAGAGGACTGATTCGCATTCATGCACAGCTCCGTTTTGTTGGGAAGTTTGACGAACAGACGTGCCAGCTTGGTTCTCGGGGGACGTTTGACGTGCCGCTGCCAATTAGGTCCAAATCCCTCCCCCAGGACCCGGACACACACAAACACACACAACCTTCCCCGAGGCCTCCAGCTGTTTGCTGTGTAATGAACTCCGTGGAAAGAGCTCTCTTTCCTCCCCTCCGAACTGAGCTGGAGATATTGCCGCGGTGCAGCTGCATTTTAAAATGGCTCCAGGATCAAAATGAATAAATTCAGCCCAGTGTCTCTAAAAAGAACTTCATGTTTGCACATTTTCCCTCTTACAGTCAGTAACTCTGTTCTTCTGGATCAGTCACCAGGAACGCCATTGCTGCACAAATCGAGGCTTTTTATAAAAATGAAAAATAATACACAACGTGTTTATTCATTAAAAGTTCTTGATGCCTGGAGGCGAAACCACAAATAAATACAGCTTTTTTAGAATCAAAATAAATATTAAACTAAGAATTTCCTTATTGCAGTATAGCTTGTGTTCTAGCCCGTGTTGGCTAACGTCAATTAGCTGTGTCGGCCATCTTGAACTGGGTTGACTCCAAAAGTTAATCAGCTGTAGATGAACTTTTTCTGCGAGTTTCATTCAAACTTGCTGACTGGTTCCTGGGATATTTTATTAACAGACACGCCTGCATGCAGAGTTACAGGTAAAAACCTGATCACCTGTCTTTGACTTACAGCAGTGGACACAAAAATAAACAAAATAATCTTCTTTTTTTCAGTAATCCACTCTACAGTATATGTAGTTTTATCAAAAGTACAAGAAAGACTTCAGGAGAAATTCTTCCTAATTTCTTGTGTTAATGTTTGCACATTTCAATTCACCTCTGAATGTCTCAGTCTTTTTTTAAAATTTAAGTTTAAAAATGCAACTCAACTTAAAAGTGAGTATATTTACTGGCAGCTTTGAGAATTTCTAAAAAAGGGACTCATTTGAAAAATTTATCAGAGGAAAAAAAAAACTTGACTCAGTAGAGCCGAACTTTAACTTGAATCTGAACTTTGGGCGTAATGCTATTTAAACACAACCTAATTTGCTTTTCCATAATTTCCAGCTTTATGTTTGGCGAAAGCAAACGCAGCGTTTAGACAAACACCTTCATGCTGTCAAGCATGGGGGTGGTGGAGTGATGATTTGGGTTTGTTTAGCAGCCGCAGTTCAGTCATTCTGTCAACCCTGAGCTGCTCTGAATATCAGAGGAAGTTCCAACACATCGTATTAAACAAAGAAGGAATAAACTGAAGCTTTGCTGTAAATTAGAGTGGGCCACAGATCCTCAAATAACACAAAAGGCTGTTGAGGTTGTACAGAAGAACTTTGCATGAAGTTATTAGGATTGAAGGTGGTTTTATAAGCAGTTAAAGTGGTAGTTCAGGTCTTCAGTGGAAATGTTGTGAAGATTAATATCTTACCCGTTGGAGATGGTTCTCTGAAGTTTCATCAGATTGAGCTAAAAGGACTGAGTCGGCACTTCCAGCAGGAATATCGTAACATTTCTGCTGGAATAAATGGAGCCTAGGCGTAAATTCAAACTGGAAAACCAGCCTCAGCCTCGCCTGCATCATCCAATCGCTGCGTCACGCGCTTCCGCTGCAGCCTATCAGCACCAGACCGCGCCTCCATCTTAACCAATCAGCGAGCAAGCCTTGGTTTAAAAGGGCTACCATCATGGCTTCATCTGTTCACCAGCCGAACTTCAACCCACCTCCACCACCAGTGTCCGGCCCGGAAGACGCCTCTAATCCTCATCCTAAACTTCTCGTCCAAGTTTATTGCTATGCAGCAATCACGTCTTCTGCCGGGGTCCGAGCGCCAAAATTTTATGTCTTTCATGTCCAATACAACTATTTAATTACAGCTTTTCTCTGTGCGAGTCTCTCCAGGTTGAATTGTTTGCAATATAGAACATAAAAGTGAAAGAAATTGTACAATATATATTTTATTGTAGCCGCTGTAATAATTGCATCAGAGATTTATCGCCTAACGCTAAGAGATGAAATGATGAAATAGTTTTATTTGTTGTCAAAATATCTCCTGAACCATTCGATGGATTTTAATGAAACTCTGAGAAAGGAGTCCGTGCATGAATGTCCACAGCTGAACAACTGGAAGCTAAATGCTGGTGTAGAGGACACGGTGAATCCAAAAAAAGGCTAAAAACAAAAACAACTGAACTGAACGGAGAAGATGAGAAGCGAAACGTCTTCAGCTACAGAATAGCAGTCCAGTTGTTTTTGTTTTTAAACTTTTTTTTTTTAAATTGGAAGCTAATCAACATTAGCAAACACAAAAAAAATCCTATAAATCACTCAAATTTGAAAATATGGAGCTAAAATCTGAGTCATTCCCAACACATGCTCTAAACCAGGGGTGTCCAGTCATTGTCCTGGAGGGCCGCTATCCTGCAGGTTTTAGATGTTTCTCTGCTTTGACTGGATGAGTGATTAACAGGCTTCTGCAGAACTTGATACCCTGCTAGAGAGCAGAGAAACATCTAAAACCTGCAGGATGGTGGTCCTCCAGAACCAGGACTGGACACTGCTGCTCTAAACATTTAGAAATGTTGCATGAGGTCGCTCTACAACGCCGTCTTTTCTCTTCATAAACATGATCTTACTCCAACAGGAACGGTGGTGGGTGATACGCATCCTTTCAAGGAATGCTAGGTGTTTAATATTTAGGTGGGTTTTGGTTCTGGGGCCTGTGACCCGAGCGAACCGAGCCTCTCCGGAGTTTAACCCACTCTGCTGTTTAAATGAGCTCGACCCCGCCTCGACCTGCTGCACCCCGCCGAGAAACTCTGCCATGAATATTTTAGCAGAAGTTTGCTTATTGCGGGATAACCTGTGTGGCCCGTTGCTTGAAGCCACACACACACACACACACACACACACACACATGTCTCTCTATCTTTGCAGGGACTTTCCATTGACTTCCATTCATTTCTACACCCTAACTACAGCCTAACCCTGACCCTTACCCTAACCCTAACCATTACCAGTACATAGCTAACCCTAAACCAACCCTAAACTCAATTCACACCTTAGTCCTAAAAAAACCCCTAACCCAAAAACATCATTTCTCCTTGTGGGGACCAGGCGGTCCTCACAAGGTAGTATATGTTAGGAAAATTGTCCCCACAATGTATCAAATACATGGCCACACACACACACACAGAGGCCACTCATGCATGAGGCCAAGTGAGAATACAAACACACACGTGAACATGCAGAGCTGCTCTCTGAACTGCTTCTCCTGCCTCCACACACACACACGTACACACACACACACACACGGTGTCATTTGATGCGTTTGGATGCTAACGAGCTCTTGTGGTGTTTACTCGACACGCCTGGTGGGTGTCACATGGGGGCAACGCCGCCTGCTTTTAATGATGCCGATATGGCACATATCTGAAGCGTGTACGATGAGGCCTGTGTGTGTGTGTGTGTGTTTAAGACGAACCCTATCAGGCTGACATGTCGTGCAGCCTGCTGAGTGTCACGACCTGATGTTTAAATGGCCGGTGAAGAGTTTGGTGCCTCACTCTTCCCGTTTTTTCTCTCGTTTGTCTTCGACGGTTTTAATCCGATTCGTCTTTGAGCAGAGCTGGGTTTGTTAGGTCTTCTAAAAACCAGGCTTCAGCTCCGATTAGGGTTTCTCTGCGCTGATAAGAGAAAACCAACCCCTGAAGATAATTAACACCACAGCCTGCTGTTCTTAAGAGGAGAATAAATGTTTTCTGTGAATAAGAGCTGTTCGCATGTTCTCTGAGAGGCTCGCCACTAAATGGACCGCTTAATAACTGGTGTACTCTTGATAACAAGGCAGTTTTTATTTTTAGCATCACAACTTCAAGGATTTATTCAGCCCATTATCTTTAGTGGAAAAACCACAGGGATTTTAAGTTAATTGGAAGATTTTCGAAGCAAAAGCGTGAGGGAACTTTTTGTTTGTCTGCTGAGCCGATTTGATTCAAGATGGTCACCAGAGCTGAACAAAAATGGTTATAACTTCTTTAGTTTAACAGATATTGAGCTAAAATTTGGTGTGGCAGGAGCTGAGAGTCATCTTCGAGTAAAACTCTGAGTCGCCTCTGAGAAGGAGGTTCTGTTTGTCTGTTGACAAGATTAACTCAGAAAGTTCTGAACGGGTTTTCATGAGCTTTTCAGGAAACGTCAAACAAAGAACAAGGGGTTAAAGTTCACAAAGGTCACAAATCAGCCTCTGCTGCTGGATAACAGGAAGGTTAAAGTTCACAGCTGGACACCGCTCAGGTCAGAGGTGATCCCCACTGAATTCAAGGTCGTGGGGTTAAAGGTCAACCTCACAGCTGACCTAGTGCTCTGACTCTGCAGCAGTGTGATGTCAAACTGCACAGCTGGACTCCTCACGGGTCAAAGATGGTACCTGTTGATTTCAAGGTTCATGGGGTCAAAGGTCACAGGTAACCTCTTTGTTAAAAACTCGTCTCTGCTCCTACATGTGACCCTTTTGTTTCCGGTTGTGTCTGTCAGCAAAGATCAGGTAAAAACTAAACAAAAGATTTGAATGAAATGTTCAGGAAATGTTGGGGTTGTCAGAAAACAACAACGGATTAAATGTTAGTTCTGATCCAGATTAAGATCCAGATCACACCGTTCTTTAATCACTCCGTGGCCTCAGTGGAGTGAAGTGAAGTGAAATTTATTTATATCGCACTTTTCCAGAACAAGGCCATTCAAAGAGCTTTACAACACAGACACAACAATCAGGTACATAATCAAATACAGATGAAACATTATAAAAACATCATAATCAAATACAGATCAATCATGTATAATCTAATTAAAATCATGAAACTAAACATATCTAAACATGAGCTAAAACAGTCAAAATAGTAGCTAAAATAATCTAAATAAAATCATGATGAAGTTAAAGCTGAACTAAACAAGAATTAGGCTAAGAAAGTCAAAATATGAGCTAAGATAAACTAAACTAAACTAAATGTTCAGGAAGGCTAAATAAGTTAACATAAACTGAAACATGACAATGCTAAGCTAAAGGTACAACATGGCTAAAAGTACCAAAAGGCCCGCTAAACAGCCAACATAAGAATTACTAAGATAACTAAACTAAAATCACAATAAAGTTAAAGCAGAACTAAACAACAATTGGGAATCTAACAATCTAACAATATCTAAAATATGAGCTAAGATAAACTAAACTAAATGTACAGGAAGGCTAAATAAGCTAAAACATGACACACCGCCTCCTACCGTCTGGAAACAAACATACACATTCTCATACTCATTCTGCTGTCGCACTCGTTTCTGTCATCTCTCTCACTCCCCCCTCCTCCTTCCCTCTTTCTCTACCTTAGTAATTACTACATCGGCTGTTTTAGTGGCCCACTGGTACCATTTAGAAATTCGGTACTGTTTAGTTTAGCTTTATCTTCCTGTACACTTAGTTTAGTTCTGTACATTTAGTCATATTTAGATCTGTTTAGTTTAGCTACTATT
>NC_051447.1:17272013-17275240 GCF_001649575.2 Kryptolebias marmoratus | reverse complement strand
TACTTCGGCTGTATAGCGGGCCTGGGGTACTTTTAGATAGTTCAGTACTGTTAGTTTTAGTTTTAGCTTAGTTTAGTTCTGTACATTTAGTCATGCTTAGATCTGTTTAGTTTAGCTTAGCTTATTTAGACAATTAGTTATCATTGTATCTTGTTCCTGTCTGTAATTTTGTTCTGTGTTGTAAAGCACTTTGAGTTGCCTCGTGCTGAAAAGTGCTATATAAATAAATGTACCTACCTACCTACCTACCTAGTAAACTAACGGTACAAAAAACTTTCTAAAAGTACCAAAAGGCCCGCTAAACAGCCAACATAAGAATTACTAACTGAAGTAGTGAAGGAGGGGAGAGAGGAGTGGAGTGAGAAAGATGTGTGTGTAGAGACGGTTGGAAGACAGTGTGGTGTGTGTTGTATGTGTGTGTGTTTGCAATATCCATGAATCATGTCACAGAGGCTTGGATATTGTGATGGAATGGAGGTTTGGGTTCTGAGTTGCGGTGCAGTAACTTATCCTGATAGAATGTGGGGAATATCTCTGATCAGACATCACGGACCTGCACAAAGTGTCCAAAAAGACGTGTTTAAACGTCCCACATCATGACTGGACTGTTCTTCTTGATGTCTCTACAAAACCCAAATGTTCTCCCGTACTTCAGAGGGCTCAGACCAGGCCGGCTTGTTTAAATAAAACCAAATTCCCTTTATTTAATTCTTTATTGGCTGCCTGTTGAGTTTAAAGCAGAAGATTGTGTTAGTCTGAACACACAGTCATTATTTACACTCTGTACGCTGTTTAATTACTGCTGCTTTGATGCAATCCACATTTTGATGCTCCGTTCTTCTGCGATGACGAAGTTGAATCTAATTTAATCTTCTCTTTCAGGACTGATCCTCTGAAGGTCTGATGAGTGAAGAAAACGACAGACGGTGAGTGGATGGTCATTTCACCTAAAACCACGAACCACCCCTCTGTGTTTAATGAAGCCTAGCTGAAGGGTGTTTCGTCTTTCTAGGAGCTATATTAAAGCGTGATTGTTACCGTGTTTCTGGCTGTTGAGGCCATTTTGTGACCTCGGTCGCAGTCGGACCACGTTTCTGTCAGTGCAGCGTCAGGGTTTGTGGCACCTGATCTGTTTCTGTTTATCCTTAACGTTGTTCATTATTACCAGGAGTTGAAGCCTCTGTGGCTTTTTTGGCACTTCACTTCATAGATCTGCCTCCGAAAAAAGGGCAAAAATTGCAGCATATCGGTGGAATCAGATTAATTCAGGTTATTAATGCGTCACTGTGCACAAATAATATGCTTCTGTTTGTCAGAAGGCTTGAAAAGTCTGATAAAACTGCTTGTTTTGGGCTTGAATTGCTGCTGTCTTTAGACGTAAGGATCTTTGCATCGTTTTATTGATCCGATCAGCTGAACTGATGATGGTTTTCTGCAGAATTGTCTTGTTGCATTTCCTATATTATCATTTTCTTATTAGTGTTGCAAAAACTCTCCTTTTTCTATGACAAAGCCAATAATTCACTCATGACAGAAAGAAGCAAAGACGTTCGTTTTTTAATTCCTGTCCTGAGGTTCATGATCTGTTTCTTTTCTTTTTGTCCCATTCAGTGCAGATGATTTAGGTTTTATAATCTTTTTACTGTCCAAGTAAGACGAGACCTGTTACTATTTATTTATTTTTTTAAGTGGCAGTTTTGGGACGAGCTAAAGTGCAAATGGAAGGAAATATCTCCAGCAGGTTGTGGACAAAATATATATATTTTTGCAAAAATATAAAGGATGTTTGAGGTTTTCTTGTGTTACTGAAGGGAGATGGTGTTGGGGTGGAGAGAATATTTAAAGGAAATGTTTCTTTTTTTTAATCTATGGCAGCTGTTTGCACTTTGCAGACTTTGTCATTCAGAGAACTGTCCAAGTTTCACTTCCTGCCCCAGTTTTGTCCTTTTCCATTTGTCTAATTTTAACTCGCCTCCCATCTCGGGACTCGGCGATTTCCCGAGCTTTTAGCTGTCGAACTTTAATTACACGAGTCCTTTCGAGCTGGACTGTTCTGCTGCGGAGCTGGAGGTAAATCATGAGGTGGGTATTCATGTCACATCCGACGGAAACGAGAAGGAAGGTGGAGGTAATTGATTCCGGAGCAGATACTTGTGCACCTGCCGGAGGGTAATGAGCTGTGCTGTGGAGTGCTTTTTGTGCTTGTTTATACGTCTGCCCGTCCATATGCTTCTGTGTTTACTCCTCTGCCGGTGTGATTGGACGAAGAATGGAAGATGATGCTTTTTTAAGATTCTTCAGCAGAATATTGCGTGCAATGTGAAACTTGAGAAATGCTGTTTGGACGGCTTCATTTGAGACTTTTTGCCGTCTTAAAAGCAAGACTGTTAATTTTAGAATAATACAAATTGTGCAATAAGTTCACACCTGTGTCAGATTTTGGGGAAACAGATTTTTTTTTTTTACACTAACAGCAAAGTCTTTGTTTATGTCCAGGCTGTCGTGTTTAATATTGCGTGCAGCTTTTAGCATAAACTATGGCTACTTTGCCTCCTGGTCTGAAGATAAATATTCGCTGACTGAGGCCAGCTCAGAGTAAATCACATGTCACCCGAGGCAGATTTATGGTTCAGCTACGTTGATCTGGAATTAATTTTTAACGCAAAGGAGGATCTCTTTAAACCCAGCTAGGTCGCCATGGTAACAGAGGCTGAACTCATAACCTGCTCCGGAGCAGATTCAGCTCCACGTGTCCACTTGTTGTCTTCATGAAACTTCAGGTGACCTAAACGGTTCTTCTTTACAGACGTTCTTCAGCAGCTCTGTTGTTGCCTCACAGCGTAAATAGAAACCAAACTGTCCTCATAGGAACACGATGCTGTGACGGTACCCATCTCTGTGGTTGGCTTTGTCTTTTTTCAGTCCCTCCAGGATTTCGCGGGCATTTTTTGTGATTGTTGCAGGCTAAAATGCCTGATTTCGCGGGGCATTTTCCTAAAAGTTGCAACCTTTTCTACTAAAATCAAAAAAACCCCCATAACTTTTAATATATAAACCAAAAATCCTTCCTAGTTTTGTAAGATAATTACCAACAAACATTGACATTATCAAAAGGTGCTTTATTTGAGAACTTTGATAGCTTCTAAACTGACATTCATGAGCATTTCTGGATCGTCCCTGGTCTGCAGCTCTCCTCACATGTTTTGCAGACACAAAGTGTTTGTCGA
>NC_051447.1:17255088-17271948 GCF_001649575.2 Kryptolebias marmoratus | reverse complement strand
GAAGCATTAGCGCACATTTTGGCTTCGGTCGCTGCTCCTGCACGCTCCCGGCATTCTGATGTTAACAGGAAGTGACGTCACGTGTCTTCTTCATGAGTTATTTGGGGTTATTTTGTATTCCACGCTACACAAACCCACAAAGAAGAGACTAGACCGCAGAAACGATGGCGAATCACTTTAGAAACAATAAATATTGGGTTAAAGTTGCAGGAAAGTTGCAGTGTTTTGGGCAAAGTTGCAAAAAGTTGCGATTTCGCGGAGTTTGCTTGAGTTTGGGTTAATAGTTGCGATCGCAACATGGGATGGGTTTAGGTTTGGACTTAAAATATAGTTAGTTTTTTCGGGCGAGGAGAACTTGGAACATGTAAAGGTTAAGTTTATGGCTTTGTTTACTGGGAAAGGTAAATAAATTAGGTTTAGTTTTGGGCTGGGAATAAAATCTAGAAAATGAGGTTAACTTTCAGGTTGGGATTACTTGAAAGCTGGGTCTTAAATTAGAGGTAAATGTTTAGGGTTGAGTTTACTTCTAACTTAAAGAATCAGAAGACTGATAGCTTCAATATAAGTTTATTGATTTTCTTTAATATTTAACTGTATTACAAGGTTGGACACTCAGTCAACACAACATTACTCACCTGAGGAGACACAATCGTCCGTCTTATTAAAATTCTCCAAATTCTTGCGTGTGTAAAAACTTAAAGTTGATCTTAATTTCAAACATCCTGTTCCAAAGATTCTTATACCCCAATGTTAATAAAAAATAAGATAAAATGCCATATGATGGAAGGTTTTATCAGGGTTTGAGCATCTCTGTAAATTTCTTTGATGACTAGTTGCCTCTCTGAGGCTGATCTCTGCTGGCAGCTTCAGCGAGTTAAAATAAAAGTTGTGTTGGGATGTTGTTTTATATATTTAGATTAATATATTAATCTGACCCCTGAAAACTCAGAAGTTATCAGTTATGTGTTGGATGAGTTCAGAAACTCATTTTAACCAAAGTTTGACAGAAGTGTAAGCTTTTAATCTGAAACCTTTTTGTTTCGGCTGCATCTGAAGTTTTAACATAATTTCTGTTTCGTATTTTTATTCCCGTTTGTTTTTGTTTTTTTCTGAGCGGCTTCAGCTGCTCTGTCTGCTCGCCATCCCTGGATGTTTGTGAAGTCTGTCTTAGAGCCTTACAGCAAAAAAAAAAGAAGAAAGAAATGGGTATTGATCATTTTCAGAACCGCATTTTAAAAATAACCAGAGGATCTTCGGTCAGAAGCTCGACAAGTTTGAGGAAAATTAACTTTAAATGCTTTAGTCTGGCGCCTCTGTGCTGAATGAAAACGGAGCCTGAAGAGGGACGGCGCTGCTCAGAATCACACAGTTAGACGAGTTATTTTTAAACAACCTCAGTTTGATCAAACTGATGAGCTAACGGCTAGTCCAAGCAGAGCGTCTCGCTCCTGGCAGCTTGAGATGATCACACAGACGTGCAGCCTTCTTGCTTGAACTTTGAACACTTTTTAACTAAATATTTTAAAATTAAATCTGTGTTCAAACCCTTCTCAGGAGTCTCCAATTCATCTCAAGGATGCAAGAATTGATTTCTGACTCCAGCTCTGAAATCCACACTGACTCTTAACTCTTAACTGGTCCAAATCGGCCCGTTTTCGTTATTTTAAAAAGCCTGCTCCAGCAGATTCAATCATAATGTGAGAGTACAAAGCGAGCCGATGCGGGCGACCTGGAGTGCAGTTCTGCAAGCCGTGCAAACAAGAATAAGCTGTGATTTTTATAAATTGGCAGCCACACGGTTTGTTGGCCTCTCGGCTGCACATGTCAGGATTTAGTGAGTCTGCGACCTCATGTTTGCCTTTTTTACTTGAGTAAAAAGTGAGACACTTCGAGGATGGTTATTCAGTCAGAAATCTTATATTCCTGCCAGATATCGGCGATATCTACGTGACTTTTTCGTTATTTCTGCACTCGAATGACGGGTCTGTTTTCCCAGGCTGGTGAA
Source organism: Kryptolebias marmoratus (assembly GCF_001649575.2). Taxonomy (NCBI): domain Eukaryota; kingdom Metazoa; phylum Chordata; class Actinopteri; order Cyprinodontiformes; family Rivulidae; genus Kryptolebias; species Kryptolebias marmoratus. The sequence goes on along the minus strand of NC_051447.1, from coordinate 17,269,943 downwards.
GCTTTCCTGCAACTTTATTTGAAGGACGAAGGCTTGAGCATGCTTAATTTTTGTAACCTTTTATTCATCCTTTTCGTCAGAAGTGCTCCCTGCTTTTGTCAAGTGAAAAGAAACTCTTTTAGTTTCAAGTTTAACGTCTCAAATTATACCAGATTTATTGCTGCTCAAACTGCTCCGACCCAGCATCTTTAGTCAGACTTTTTGCTCCGTTGTGGGTTTTTGGTTAAGCCTTAGTCAGGGGTAAGATAGACAGAGAGCTCAGCAATTTTTCCATCTCTCAGCAGCTCTGTATCACCCGCGGCACCGATGGTGATAAATGATCTAATCCAGCATGAAACGATCAGCTTGTTTGGTCTCTGCTTACCTTTTCGTTACGGTTGTTGGGCTGTCTGTGAGAGTTTAAAACAAAGAATCACTGAAAGTGTTTCAGTTTACAGATAAGCCCATCCTCGTCACCATTACATGCATTTTACTACACAAATTAAGGATTAAAAACTAAATCAGCCTCAATATGTTTGGGCTAAAATGAATTTATAAAATGACACAGAACAGGAGGAAGGCTGTGCTGTTATTCCCTCTTTCTTCCACTGGATGGCACTCTTGGAACATGTAGTTTTGCAGGTTTTGTTCATGCATGTAGTATAAATTTACACGTTGGTCCACCTGAGTACATAAACTCTGCAAAATTAGGAAATGAAAGTATTGGTAAACAACTAAATGCTTCTTTTTTTTTCGTCTGTGTCTTTTATCTGCACCTAAAAACACAGATCAGCAGCTGCAAGTTCAAATTCCAACTTTATTATTATTATTTTAAATAGTACCATCTGTGATCAAGACTGAAAGTTTCTAATATCCAATAGAGTCTCCTTGGCCTGACCTCGTTCTAAAAAATTATATTTATACGCAAATTGATTTTCTTTTTTTTTTTTTAAGAGAACATGTCTGTGAAATATTGAAATACTGACAGAGGTTGAAGGGCCAATTTGTGTCTGAACACCGAAGGGGAGTTTCAAGGACTAAAAGGAGTTAAAATTAGTGATGCACGGGCTGATGTTGCTATTGGCGGCTAAAAGGCGTTACCGGGAAGGGTCCACAAATGAAAACAGATCGGGTCAGATTCGTCCTGGTTTGTAGTTCTTGTCAGGATTGTCTCGGGGAGGACATTAGTCACACCTTTTCTTTTTTCTTTGTTTGTCTTAAAGAAAGGTGAGCTTTAGGTTGAACTAGTTTTCTTATTTTGCCTCAAAAATGTGGAGACATCTTCATTTAAAGGCTGAAAAATGTTATCTGCAGTGCTGGGAGGTGGTGATTATGTTGGTGATTTGATGGCTACTCACTATAACTACAACGTTTTTGTCACTAAGTTTGTATTTTTTTAATTTTTTGGCTTAATCCCATTTGGCCTTTCAGTGAAACTGTATGGATCCTTGCAGGGATCAGGGGTAAAACTAAAGTTAGAGGTCAGGGATCTTCAGTAAATTTAGTGTCTTTTATAAAAGGGAAGTGTCGTGTTGAGCTGTGTTTTTAGTCTGGAGCTGATCGGGGGGAAGATCTAAACAGGGTAATGGAAATAATGACGACACTGGATGTAAATTACAGGTTTTACAGGTTTAGATGCTGTTTGCAAATCACAACTTCTGGCTATAAAGCTGAGTAACATCAGTACTATTGGCTCATTCTGACATTTAAAGCAAAAACAAACATTGTACATTTAAATTTTTTGTTTTATTTTACTGCAGATGAGCTCTTGTTCAGCTGTAGATGTTTGAATTAACATGACAACTGGATCATTTTGTCCATGTTTTTGGAGAGTAAAGCTTCTTGTTTTACATTAGTTTGTTTAGAAGAAGCCAAACTGAAGTTGCCTGATATCAGTGAAGCGGGAGACTGAGATATTACTGAATATTGCGATTGTCCCACATTTTCTTCACTGCTTTCCTCTCATTACTTTGAGTTTTACCATTTTTAGCTGCTATAATCCTAGAACCGGTGTGAACATCAGTAGCGGTGAGTCCACTGGATTGGTCAGAGATATTGTTGAAATCAGGACACGAATGCATAAAACTTGATGGAATAATCACTGAGGTGAGACGTTCAGGAGGGAAACCCAGTCCTTCTCTTCCATCTGTTCCCAGGCCAGAGAGGGGGTCTACATCTGTAGGACCTCAAGGAGGAGCATCCAGGAATCATCTCCATCAGATGACTGAACCACCTCAGCTGACTCCTGTCGACGTGGAGCAGCAGCAGCTCTGCTCTGAGCTCCTCTCAGACGATCTCTTTTCTGTCATAGTCCATATCTCATCACCATAGGTGAGGGTTGGACGGTAAATGGACCTTTTGGCTCAGCTTCTCCTCCACCTCCAGACCAGAGCAACACCCTCATTACTGGAAACAAGGCCTCAGTTAGTCGGACCACTTTCTGCTCCATCCTACCCCTCCTACAGGACTCCCAGATACTTGGACGCTGGTTAAGGGCATTCCTCCCTTTTCTGGCTGAAAACGATGGCTTCAAACCACGTTGTTGGAAGCTGGACTCCATGGTTTCCAGGAACCTTTTGGGTGGTGAGTTGGTTTCACTTCATCGTTCTCTGTATCATCGAAGGGCTTGCTTGACATCCACCTAGAATCCAACTTAATCTCCATTTTTCAGTTCAATAAATTGCTTTTCTGATCCTCCATCCTTTGTTGTGACTCGACACACGAAGTCTTCTGTAACTTCACAGTTGTCTACATTTTGTTTAAAGACGTTTTTGACACTGCGGAGTGAAAGGAGCTGAGCAAGACTCGGCAAACGTGTGCTGAAGTGAAAAAATGTCAGCCTAAGAGTTGGACAAATGGTATAATAATGGTGAAGTTATATTTCAAAAACAGCTGACGGTTTTACAGTTGTGGTCAAAAGTTTACATACACTTATAGAAACATAATGTTATGGCTGTCTTGAGTTTTCAATAAGTTCTACAACTCTTATTTTTCTGTGATAGAGTGATCGGAACACATACATGTTTGTCACAAAAAACAGTCATAAAATTTGGTTCTTTCATAAATTTATTATGGGTCTGCTGAAAATGTCACCAAGTCTGCTGGGTCAAAAATATACATACAGCAACATTAGTATTTGGTTACATGTCCCTTGGCCATTTTCACGGCAACTAGGCGCTTTTGGTAGCCATCCACAAGCTCCTGGCAAGCTTCAGGTCGAATGTTTGACCACTCTTCTTGACAGAATTGGTGCAGTTCAGCTAAATGTGATGGTTTTCTTGCATGAACCTGTTTCTTTAGCACTGTCCACATGTTCTCAATGGGGTTTAAGTCAGGACTTTGGGAAGGCCATTCTAAAACCTTAATTCTAGCCTGGTTTAGCCATTCCTTTACCACTTTTGATGTGTGTTTTGGGTCATTGTCTTGTTGGAACACCCAACTGCGCCCAAGACCCAACCTTCGGGCTGATGGTTTTAAGTTTTCCTGCAGAATTTGGAGGTAATCCTCCTTCTTCATTATCCCATTTACTTTCTGCAAAGAACCAGTTCCACTGGCAGCAAAACATCCCCAGAGCATAATACTACCACCACCATGCTTGACAGTAGGCATGGTGTTCCTGGGATTAAAGGCCTCACCTTTTCTCCTCCAAACATATTGCTGGGTGTTGTGGCCAAACAGCTCAATTTTTGTTTCGTCTGACCAGAGAACTTTCCTCCAGAAGGTTTTATCTTTGTCCATGTGATCAGCAGCAAACTTCAGCCGAGTCTTAAGGTGCCTTTTCTGGAGCAAGGGCTTCTTTCTTGCACGGCAGCCTCTCAGTCCATGGCGATGTAAAACACGCTTGACTGTGGAGACTGACACCTGTGTTCCATCAGCTTCCAAATCCTTGCAGACCTGCTTCTTGGTGATTCTTGGTTGACTCTTGACCATCCTGACCAATCTCCTCTCGGCAGCATGTGATAGCTTGCGTTTTCTTCCTGATCGTGGCAGTGACACAACTGTTCCATGCACTTTATACTTGCGTATAATTGTCTGCACAGTTGCTCTTGGGACCTGTAGCTGCTTTGAAATGGCTCCAAGTGACTTCCCTGACTTGTTCAAGTCAATAATTCGCTTTTTCAGATCCACACTGAGTTCCTTTGACTTTCCCATTGTAACTTTTGTAGCTGACTCTAATCACTGGGTCAAATGAGCCCTATTTAAATGGGCTCATGAGAAGTCAACAGCTGTAGTCAATCAGAATCACTTACAAGAAGTGAAGAGGCCATGACATGAAGCTAATTTGATTGACACAACTCGCTACATCACCAAAATTGACAAATTTTGTTGCTGTATGTATATTTTTGACCCAGCAGACTTGGTGACATTTTCAGCAGACCCATAATAAATTTATGAAAGAACCAAATTTTATGACTGTTTTTTGTGACAAACATGTATGTGTTCCGATCACTCTATCACAGAAAAATAAGAGTTGTAGAACTTATTGAAAACTCAAGACAGCCATAACATTATGTTTCTTTACAAGTGTATGTAAACTTTTGACCACAACTGTATCTATAATTTATAAATAAATTTGGAGACCTTTAAGGGTTTGAAGAGCCTGTGGAAGCACAGATGCTGACAGTAGTTGGTTTGTAGCAAAAGCGGAAGAAAAACGGTCCAAAGTAACCCACAGAAGCTGTAAAACTGTCTGCAGACAATCGGCTGTCCTGCTGAAAGCTATCGAGTACAAAGTGAAACAACCGTTTTGTTCAGATGGATGCCGGATTGTCTTTGTGGATCAAACCTGCGCCTCGTCTCCACAGAGCTCCATCTCCCACTGCCTGGTTCTCATTTCTCCCGTGACAAGATTTCCACGTGGACGCCCCCCCCCCCGTCTCTGGTTCGGCCATCACAGTCGCCACTCCGGACTCGTGGCTTCCCGACAGGTTCCGGGTTGCCATGGTGACGCGATGTGGGCAAAGGAGCAAGTGAAGCTGCGAGCGTTGGAGATGAAGATGAAAGGAGGGAGAAGGCTGTAATCAGATTGTCTCCTTCGGTCACACCTGGGATCCATCTTTTCGCCTCCACCGGCCCACGTCGCCAGCAGCAGAGCCCGCCGGCACATAAATCACAATCGGCCACCAGTCAGCCCTTATTGCAGCGTCGAGCCACAGAGGGATGGAGGAGGAGGGGAGGGCGGCCTGCCTTTTAGCCTTGACCATGTCCAGATTGAGGTGTGTGTTTTTGGCGGGATGTTTTGTGGCGCCAACCCATTTCCACAGTCAACTTAAAGACGATCCGCTGCTGATATAGTTTCTTACGACGCGGTCAAATGAAGATGGATTGGAGGTTAATGGTTTAATGATTGTGCTTTACACGAAACTGGTACTTGTGGACTGCACCTTTCTTTCCCTTCTCTTTACCGTTTTCCTTCCCTGAATGGCGGAATCATTTTTGCTTTATTCCTCCTTGTTTTTCCTCCATAAGTAGTTGTGTCACTAATCTTTCGGGCTATAAAAGAAAAAAAAGTTTTCAGTGGCTGAGGCAGAACCGTGGAAGTGCTTCATAATTAGAAGGAGGCTGATGATTACAGCGCGGCAGCCGGCTGTTAGCTCGCTCCCGCAGCTGCCCTGCGTGGGCTGGCGGCCTGCTGCGATGTTTGCGTGTCAGCCTCCCTCAGCGAGGTCAGGCTGAAGTTGAGAAGAAAAGCAGATGCACCACCTCATACTGCCTATACGCCAGCTGGGCGCAGTGTCAAAATCCTCTCATCAATGAATGAAGCGAGAACATGTGAAAACAAAAAAAAAACCGGAAAAATGTCTCATATTCTGATGCACCTCTATCAGCGAACTTTGCTGAGAATCTCTCTCAGGGAAATAAAAATGACTAATCATTTCAGTTTTTTTGTTGCTGGGTTAAATGTTTTTTAAGAAAGACTTTGTGTCAGAGTTTTGCATGGCATAATGAGAAATCGGGAGTCCTACTGAGAGTTGGATATGGACGATGACTGAAAGAACGAGATCCAAGCAGCTGAAAGGACTCTCCTCTGCAGGGTGGCTGGACTCGGCCTTGGACTGAGGACGCTTCCTGGACCATTGAGGTTTTCTAGAACTTGCTGGAGGATTTAATACCGTATCCTGTCTGGCCTGGGACCACTTTAAGATCTCCCAGGAGGAGCTGGATTGTGTCACTGGGACGACATGTCTTGATTTAACTCCTCTTACCTGCTGCCTCCAAAACCAGACCGCAGATAAGCGTGACGTAAAGCAATAGTTCCCAAACTTTTCAGCTTCCGACCCATAAAATAACAGTGACCGAAGGTGTGTGACCCCATCTGTTGGCTGTTTAAACATCCAAAAGTGATCCTATTACATAATGACAACACAAACAGTCTTAGCATCCATTTTGCTATTTTTTTAAATCATTAAATGACTTGTTTTTCAATTCTCTAACAATTATGATGCACATATATCATAAAAACCAGGTTAAAATGTTCTGTTTTGTCTTGATTTGATGGAGATTCTCAATCAGATGATAAGAATAACCAACACATGAGGGTCTAGAAGTATCTTTCTATGTACAGAGGAGTTTATTGCATTTCGTTTTGAAAACAGAGGACTGGAACCCCGATGATTGACTCAGCCATCCTTAACATACGTTGGTTTTCCTGCCAGTCACGCTGCTGCTATTAAACACTAAAACTCAAGCAACGGTTGAAGATGATGAGAAACTGATCACGATTTTTCAAAGGTGCTTTTGAGACGATGAGGCAGGTGGTAAGCTTGAAGACGACAGAATATCCAGTTTGCAGTAAAAAATCTTTAAATTAAACTGTTTAAATGAGTATTATTCAAATGTATTCGGTTTGAATGAAAGGAGTGATTTGAGTTTGACTCCTGTTTGGTCTTTTTAATTGTTGTGGAGCTTTTTAAGGGCTGCTGCCATGTGAGGCGTTTACATGGGTCCCCTGTCAGGCAGATGCAGCCGCCTCTCTCTCTCTCTCTCTCTCTCTCTCTCTCTCTCTCTCTCTCTCTCGGTTTTCATGGTCGCTCTGGTGCACGCTGGTTTCTGTGTCTGCCGTTTGGCCTCCGTCCTCATCCCGTGACACCAAAGCGTGTTAGTGACAGTTGCCACAGGAGTGGAAAGTGGACATCTGGTGCACCCGCCCAACACGATACACACTCCGGATGCTTTAAGATCTGTGTGTGTGATGATACGGCGGTCATGCGTGATGAAGCCCAGGATCCCTGAGACCTGACGACTGGCCCGCCGACCAACTGGTTGGCCATATGGATGGGAGCTGCAGCCTCATTCGCCCCCACCCTGCCTCAGAATCCCTCCTTGCCACAGCGCTCCTGCTGACGCTCTCATTCTTTTTAATGAATCGCCGGCTTCACCTGCACCGGAGTGGAAATTCCACCCTCGTCATCCCCCGTGTGTCACACCGGGCTTTATTTCCTGCTTCTGGTGGAGATTTAGAGGGACAGGCTGGACCATGATGCATGGAAATTATAAGACGAGATGAGATTTTAATCACTCCCCTGCCAAAACGGGGCTGCTGCATTATCAATGAGTAATATGAGGAGAAAATGTAGTTTAAAGCTTTTTGAAAAGCTGTCAGATACTTTGACAGAAGCTACATAACCACGGCAACGCTGCATTACATTAAAAAAACCATACATCTCACCGAGTCTTTTATCTGATTTTCTTAAGTTAACAACTTTACACATTCAGTTTAAGACCGTTTTTGCTCTTTATCAGCTAATCTCTTTTTGCATCAAAGTTTAAGTTTGCAGAAATATGAGAGCTTCTTGCAGTTTCACAGGATTGCTTGTACAGTCATCATTTCTACAAGAAGTTCAAAATGAATAAAAAAAAAAGGATTTATTTTCTGTCGATGTAATCTAGTCGGCCACAAAAATGAAGCCATGGCTGGCAACTAAAAAGAACAGCTATTTAACGCGGCCTTGCTTTACGTGCGAGCTCTAAGAATAGTGGTTTTGAAAATCCACTCGACTAGACGTCAGTATTAAATATTTACACGCTTGTAAATGGTGCATTTCCAAAAGGTTTCACAGGGTTTTGGGTTTTTAGTGTCTTCATGTTTCCTGTTCAGGTGTTTTTGTCTTGATTTGGTTTTTGTTCCTCATGTCCTTGTTTGCTGTCACCATTCACTCCTCCCCAGTCACTCTTCGGTCTTCCTGACTTCCTGATTCAGGATTTTATTTTATTTTTTTCCTTCCTTCCTTCCGTTATTCCTTATTTAGATTATCTATATATATTAGAAATTCTTACGTTGGCTGTTTAGAGGGCCTTGGTACTGTTAGTTAGAGTTCGTACCTTAGTTTAGTTTAGTTATGTTTAGACCTTGAGTAGTAATTATGTCGGCCGTATAGAGGGTCTGGTACTATTTAGAAAGCTCGGTATCATTAGCTTAGCATTCTCATGTTTTAGATTACTTACACAAACTGTACACTTAGTTTAGTTTATCTTGTTTAGCTTTTGTTTCATTGTGTTTAATTACTGCTGTAACTTTGTCTGTAATTTTGTTCTTGTGTTGTAAAGCACTTTGAGTCTCCTTGTGCTGAAAAGTGCTATATAAATAAATGTACCTACCTACCTCTATAAGTTAATCAGTTGTCGATGTACATCCAACGATTACGTTCTGAAAGTTTCATTGAACTCTGTCCAGTGGTTCATGGCGAACAGTTGAACACACTCGTGCCCACAAGCATGGGCAAAAACATGATCACCTGCCTTTTGACGGCAGTGATTTAATAACCGGGTCCAGTTCTGATTATCTTTACTTCAGTAGTGTATTTTGTAGATTAACCCCCTCCTGACATGGGACCAGCAGGGTGCTCTATTGTTTCTGTCTTTTGTCATCATTCACTTCTCCTCTGTTTATCTCGTCTTCCCACCACGCCCACCGTCACCTGTTGCTAATTGTAATCACTCACCTGTGCCCACTTCCCATATTCATCCTCTGCTTTAAAACCTGGTCTCTCTCTCCACTTCCCCATTGGTTCATTGTCTCTGGTCCCTTCCCTTCCCCAAAATAATTTCTTGTTTAATTAAGACGAGTCTGCGCTCAGGGTTCATCATGCTCTCCATGGATCCTGTCAGTTTTTGTAAGTTTTGCATGTGAAGTCCTGGACAAAGGCTTGTTTTTAGCTCACATTTGTGGCTTTCAAAATCAGGGGGGGAGTCTGGATCCCGTCTCTAATCCTTTTTAATTTGGTTTTTGTGAGTCAAAATGCAAAAATGAGACTACTTTGGGAGGGGTTGGTGAACTATGAAACTAAATTGGGACAGATTGGAAAACAAATTTGTGATTAAAATGAGATTAATTAAAATTAAATTGTGGTAAAATAATTTGCACGACATTTGAGTTACATGTGTATGAATTCCTGGTAAATTATAGCCCACGTTTATCCACATTGCGTCAAAAATTCACGAGTAATCGCATTCAGGCATCGCTATAAACAAACCTGTATAAAAATACCAACAAAACGGCACCTTTCTCCTCATCTTCCTGCCCTCTCCAACCTCTGACATTGAAGATGCAGCTCCACAACCCTCCTCCCGGTGATTTTTCTGCCCTCTTTATGACAAAAGTAACAATTAGTGTGAGTCCCTCAGCAGCGCCGGCTTCAGACTCCACTATCGCATCACCCTGAACCTATTCCCAGGCTGCACACAGACGGCTTCGGCACAATGCTATTTACTGAGGCTGGCCCATAGGAAATAGACTGAGAAGAGAGCTTATTGATTGTCTCAGTGTGAGAGCCGCTTGATTTTTCTCTCTCTCACCCGCATCACCTCTCTCCCCGTTTGCTCTCCTTTTCAGCGTCACCTGCATTTTCTCCGCTGCTGTTCGATCCAAGGTGAAGAACAGATGCTCGCAGTCACCCACAAGTATATCAAAATATACTTTGCGTCAATCTGCAGCGGACTTTATTTCCGTCTGCGCATGCTAATTTGTCGACATTTCCTTTTTCTCCCTGACATTTTGTCTGTGTGGTTGACAAGATTGGGGGGGAAAAAAACTCTAATGTCCTTGTTATTATTAGCTTTTATGGGGAAGGGATGAGAGGAAGGAAAGGAAAAAAATCGAAGCCATTAGGCCTCTCCGACATTTTACCATTTAATACTCTGCCTGTATCTGTTTGGCTTAAGCTGTTTAAAGAGAGTCAATTTATTATCTGGCCTTTCCCAACTAATTCAGTTTCAGTGCTCACTAACACACAACTGTTTGATTTACAAGTGGCCATTTAATATTCATGTGTGCCTGGGAGACATCAGATGGACTCTCAGGAGAAAGCAGGAGATTTATTGGCTTCATGTGCTCCCCCCCCGATTCTGCTTGTGATTGAATGTAGAAAACATGAACTTGTTTCTCCTCCCATTCAGGAACCGCTGATGTTCATTTCTCTGTGTCGGGGTTTTTCATCGTCATCGTCTTTTTTTGGCTTTGTTGTTTCCCCCCCCCTCCTCCTGTGTGGATTTGAAGCTTTGGAGTCATAAATACAGTAAAATATTCCCGATAAGGATGAGATTGGGGAACGTGGGTTTCTTTTTACGTTTCCTGCAGGCGTTGTGTCATATGCCCTGACTTTTAATGACCTGCCGGTGCCTTTAGGGGAATGCAGAGCAGGAGATTAGAAGCAGGAGAACATCCAATATTTCTGAATGTCAACAGTACTAAATAACAAAGTCCTTGAAGAGCCCCAAAAGGAATGCATGTCAACATTAACACTTGCGGCTGTGAATGCAAGATGTGGCTGAAGGTGTGTGTGTTTTTCAGGCTAGAAGAGAAAGAAATGATGCGTCTTCTGTGTGTTTCTCTGCACATGTGGATTTATTGGTGTGTTTGTGTTTGTTTGCAGTGGCACCAGACGTAACCTTTCCCAACCCCCCCCCCCAGCCTCTGTGAACGTAGAAGAAAAGCATGAATACACACAAAAAACATGGAGAAAAAGTGAACTCATTTGCACTCCTTCTGTGTGAACATATATCTTCACATCTGTCCGTGTGTGTGTGTGGGTGTGCGTACATGAGTGTGTGTCTATGTGCATGTGTGTAAATGCTGTCTGGCTGCATGGAGGGCCCGAGGTGAGTGATTGCCTTGTTTCTGTGGGCGGCGAGCTGTAGCGCTTTGCTCTCCCTGTAAATTTAGAAGATTTTTTTAATGCGGCTCCAGAGCTGTCAGATCTCAAATTGTTGAAGTTTTTATTTTTTTTTGTGTTGCTCAGTGATAAGAGATCCTCCTCATACAATGTGATTGTGAGTGTCATGAAAAGGACAGCTTCAGTCTTGTGCAGGTGAGGAAAAAACTGCCTCAGTGTTCTTGAACAAACTGTAACAACGGAGAGTTATGGGGAGAAGAATATCTGCAATTTGTCAGTAACTTCAACTGATGAAATGTAATGAAAAACAATAGTTATGCTTCTTTCTTTGTTCATTTTAAAAATTTGTGGGACAAGTTTTATCTCACAATTTTGGCAAAGATGTTGTGCAGAGAGCCTTAACCCGTTTCAAAGCCTCTGCAGTTTTGTTGTGAGCGTCCAGAATCTTTTGAACCCTTTTCAGTTTAGTTTGTGTAAATCCTACAGCCCTGGAGCTTTATTATGACACCTGCTCTGACAGGAAACATCCTCAAATGACCAGGCCTTAAAACCGCGGTGATGATTTAAAATCTGGTCCTTTAATTTTAAATGTCTCCTAACTTTCCAGAACTTACAATGCAGCTTAAATTTCTCAGTTTCACACCAATTTGCATTTTCACGTGTTTGACAGAAACATGTCTCATGTGGACCAGGCCAACAAAGGTCCTAACAACCCTCAGGAGGGAGAGGAGGAAGAATTATTTGCACAAGTTCAGCTTTGTGTAAACTTTAGTCTGAATTGAGGAAGCTCCTTAGACGAGAAACGAAATGTCCAGTTGACTTTTTTTTTTTAAATTTAGGTTTTTCGTGTCCTAAAAGACTAAGAATCTCCACCAACATATTGTGTGGTATAATACAATACTTTATTATTAACCTTTATTTAACCAGGGAAGTCCTATTGAGATCACAGATATCTTTTTCAAGGGAGGCCTGAGCCTGAACATGCATGTTTTTAAACCAGAGTAAACCCTCGCAAACATGAGAAGAACATGCAACCCGGGGCTTGAACCCTTCTTCTCCGCCACTTTATTGGACCTTTTGTGGAATTTTCTTTATTTTTCCTAAGAAATGTAATCAAATTCCTTGTCAGTCACCAACCTTCCTGTTGATTAAAAACATCAGACAGAAACGGGTCGCACACAGAATTCTTGGCAAATGAGGGAAATAAAACAAAGAGGTCCTAATGTAGGAAGAGCAGCTGGTTGGTTCCAGACTTTGTTGTATCATCTAAGATGCCCATAATGCAGGTTTGATTTATCGTCCAGTGTCAGTTCGAACAGCTGATAGCACCGCTGCAATGGAAGATGGATGTTTCAAACACGATCTGGCCATATAGTAAGATTGAATATTTCTCTGGAGTGACAGTGTGATTGGAACAGGGTTAGACCCACAAATTGTGGTGATGTTGCACAGAAGATGCACCTCCACCACTTCAGATTAATCTCTAAGAACCCGAACTCTGACCTACGAATGATTGACACATAACTTAGCAAAGAATAATTTTTAATTGGATCTCTCGGCACTTAATTAGGCTCCCTTCACACCCAATGACCCTCTCCACGACATATCAGAACGTAGCTGGATCGCAGAAAATTTGAAAAACCTTCAGTATGATGGCAATCATGATGCTGCCACGCTTTTAGTACTCAGCAAATAGGTTTCTCTCTGTCATTTTCTGTCTCTAAAAGGCTCCCCATGCTCTATACCCCCTACTATGACTTTCTCAGACTGTCAGGATTCAGCTAATTCTCAGCTCTAGGTCGTTTCCATGACCTTATCACAAATGCAATCATAGTCTAGGTGTGAGGCCAGCCAAATTCTCCATGACTAAGCCAGCTTGGTGCACACAGACCCCGAGTCATAGATACACTACTAGTATAATCCACTCAGGACCTCGATATGCTGCCACCTCCGTGCAGAGGTTTTCTGCATGCTCAGGACCGTTGTGGACCTGTCAATTGTTAATATGTACCTAAAGACGTCAGATCCTGCAAAGACGATCTACTTTCTGGCAGATTTTTATTACATCATGGCAGAGTTGTCTGTGTGAGGAGGGGGAGCTTTACCAATAGCTGGTCACAAAGACGCATTAGTATACAAATATTGCAGTTTGACACACAAAATATTGTTTTAGTGTCAACAAGGTGACTTCTAAGGAGCTTTGAGTTAAAAACTTGGCATACATACAAGCATTGGTACTGTTGTTTTGTGGCTCCATTGCTGAAATGTTGCAGTAGAGGACGATGCATCTCTCAAGACCTGTATCAGCTCGTTGTTGGATTTCTTTCTTTAAAGACATGACTTTCAGGTTCTGTTCTTCTTTTGTAGATTGCTTTCTAAGCCTGACACATTGTCTTTTGTCTTCCACTTCTCCTTGTTTCTCATTTTTAAGGTAAATAGGCCATCATGGTGCAAATACTAATTGGAAAATGGGTGTAAGAGCAAACAAAGTCCAAAGAAAGACTCTTAAAGTCTGAAGAATGAACCAAGACAACTTTTAAAGCTTGCAACAAAGCCTCTCATTGGACGCACACTGTTACCACAGCACATTTGTTTTTGTTGATAATCAGGAGCTAAATCCAACCCTCTAAAATCCTCTAGATTTTCATCTAGGCTGAGATATGCTCACTGTGAAGGACGTTGCATATTCTTCCCATTATCCACATCATTATATCATTCATTGAGCACTCTGCTTTTTATTTCTTCTGTAAAGGTGATACTTTAGAGAGAGAACGGGGGAAATGATGAAGAGTGGAAAGAATGTAGACATGTCAGGCGGTTTAAAAAAAAAAAAAAGAATGTCAGTAGATGAGTTTTTGATAGTGTGCGTAGAGCAGGAAGGCGACAGCGGTGATGGATATTTGATTGGCTAATGCGTCGAGGCAGGGTTGCAACAAAGGGCACCCCGTTCTGGCCCCGTTCTCCCCGTCTCTCCTCCTCGTTTTCTCTCAGCCTTGACGGAACGAGACCACCCACTGGGGACGTTTCTGATCAATGCAGTCATTATCTTTGCTACGCACACTCACACAGACGTAGGGGACAAATGAGGGAGAGATGTGCTATGACTAGGTCAGAGCGGAGGCAAATGTAAATGTGTCCGGTGAAATATGCCGGGGAACGACGCACCATTAGCCAGGCGGTGGAGCAGGCCCGCTCCCTGGCCTCGGGTATAAAAACAAGTGGAGATTTCAGTTTTTCTACTTGTTTTTTTTTTTTTTTTTTGTTCTCCACCTCATTGTCTTCTTCCTTCTCTTTTCATTTGCTCCTGAACAAAGCAACAATAATCCCCACTGACAGATGCTCACTTCCTGTGTGTACCTGTAACCACTCGCCGCCATGTTTGTTTGTCATGTTGCTGAGTGTGTGTTTGCTTGTGATGCCTGCGTACAGCCTCGGTCCCAGCGGAACGGCAGCGATCCGAGTCGTACGGCGTAATGATTCCTGTCTGTTAGCTCTGCACCACCTGTACGCACACCAGCGTTTGCAGACACAACATGTTTGTTTGCTGTTTGTAATGGCTTTGCCCCATGGCAATTCACTGTAAGGGGTGGGGAGTGGGGGTGTGAGAAGACTTGAAAAAGCTCTTGTTGTTGTGGAAGAGGGAGGGAGGAGGAAGACACAAATTAAAAAAGCATGAGAAGTTGGAAATGAAAGGAGCAGCAGTGCAGTAACTGTCCTGATGGGGGCAGTAGAGGACTTGGTACGATTTGAAATCCCCCCCCCCCC
>NC_051447.1:17187439-17255067 GCF_001649575.2 Kryptolebias marmoratus | reverse complement strand
CCCCCCCCCCCCCCTTTAGTGCACTCAGCTAAAGACATACGGCACCAAGTTAATGCTCAAAAGATCTATTTGTGAGCACCGCTGGATGGGCGAGTTCATGGGAAACGCAAGTAAAATCTAAAATGTGTTTCCTGACTGTGTGGCGGCAGGATGCTCTTCTATAAATATCCGAGGAGCGCCTGAATGCATCTAACAGAGCCAAAGTGCTTCCTTGCACAGATGAGATGCACCATTTTGCTGTCTGACATAATGACCATTTGCGGGACAAAGATGCTCCAAACTCAAAAGATCAGAGACTGTAAATGCTTGGGATCCATGTGCTGAAGAGAGAGAAGCAGAAAACAGTCAATTGTTATTAAAAAGAAGATGCTTTTATAGATTTATGCACACAATTGGCTCATAGATACTTACACTATATTGCCAAAAGTAATCGCTCTCCTCCGTTCAAACGCATATGAATTTGAGTTCATCCCATTCTTAATCTGTAGGGCTTACTATGATGTTGGTCCACCCTTTGCAGCTATAACACCTTCAGCTTTTCTGGGAAGGCTATCCACTGGTTTAGGAGTTTATGGGAATTTTTGACCATTCTTCCAGAAGCACATTAGTGAGGTCAGACTCTGCTGTTGGACAGAAGGCCTGGCTCAGCGTCTCCGCTCTAATTCATCCTAAAGATGTTCTGTCCAGTTGAGGTCAGGACTCTGTTCAGGCCAATCAAGTCCTTCCACACCAAACTGTGGACCTTGCTTTGTGCCCTGGTGCTCAGTCATGTTGGAACAGGAAGGGGCTGTCCCCAAACTGTTCCCACAAAGTTGGGAGCATGGAATTATCCAAAATCTCTTGGCGTGCTGAAGCATCAAGAGTTCCTTTCACTGGAATGAACTCCTGAAAAACAACCCCACACCATGATCCTCCCTCCACCAAACTTTACACTTGGCACCATGCAGTCAGACAGGTACCGATCTCCTGGCAGCAGCCAAACCCAGACTCGTCCAGAGAAGCATGGTTTGTCCCTCCAGAGGACACGTCTCCACTGCTGTAAGAGTCCAGTGGCGATGGTCTTTACTCCACTGCATCCGACGCTTTGCTCTCGGTGATGGAAGGCTTGGATGCAGCTGCTCGTCCACAGAAACCCATTCCATGAAGCTCTCTATGCTCTGTTCTTGAGCTGATCTGAAGGCCACATGAAGTTTGGAGGTCTGTAGCTGCTGACTCTGCAGAACGTTGGTGACCTCTGTGCCTCAGCTTCCTCTGAGCCCACTCTGTGGTTTTACATGGCTATCGTTCCCAATCGCTTCAACTTTGTTATAATACTACTAACAGTTGACTATGGAATATGTAGTAGTGAGGAAATTTCACGAATGGACTTATTGCACTGGTGGCATCCTATCAAGGATGAGAGAGCGACCCATTCTTTCATAAATGTTTGTAGCCTGGAACATCTGAATTCAATGATTTGGATGAGTGAGTGAATACTTTTGGCAGTATAGTGTATATTTGATGTAGATGGCTGTTCATGTTAATTGTCTGCGTGTTGATTTATCTGTAACATCAGCAAAATATTTCATGAAACACTGGATGAATTTTAATGAAATTTCAAATGTAATCATTGGATGAGTAACATTTGGAGTCATCGCCATTCAAGATGGCCACCACAGCCAATCAAATTCAGCCAACACAAAAATAACCGTAACTCAGTCAAGTTTACAAATAGTGAGCTAAGATTTGGTGTAGTAGTAGCTGAAGGTTGTCTCAAACATATTCTCTGAGCTGAAAGGTGTCGGGTGATTCCTTTAAGGCACACGTGTCAAACTGAAGGCCCGCGGGCCAGATCCGGCCCTCTGTAACGTTTCATCCGGCCCTCTAGTCTGGTTCAGATCGAGTCTCTGATTCTTATTTTGTTTAAAAAAACTGAGCCCAATTAGTGAAGTTTTCTCTTGACAGTGACTTTGAAGCCAACAATATATAGTTTTAATTTCTGTATGATCAGGTTTTTGTTGATGGCTTTTTAAAAAAATCTGTTTTAATGTTAAAAAATTAATTTAAAAGCTGAGTGAGGCGTAAGAAATGACTGCTAATGATGAGCTTTTTGAAGTTTGATCTATTTGTCTGTGTTCATTAAAGTCTGTTTGCTCTAAATTCTGTATAATCTGTAACTGGGAAAAAGGAATAGATATTTCTATATGAATGATTTGACATAATACATCTAAAACCAATTAATTTATGTAATTTTTAATGAATATTGATCATGATTGGCCCTTGGCTAGGACCAAATTTTTAATTTTGGCCCCCCCTGCGTCACTGGGTTTGACACCCCTGCTTTAAGGAATGCTAGGCCTTTAATTTTTTTGATTTTTTTTTTTATCCTGTCACAGCTACAGTCTGGTTGTGATTCTCCTGCCCTGGTCAGACCTGCGTGTTTCTCTCTGCCCCCCCCCTGCACCCACCCACTCACCTTCATCCGGTTCTTAACAGGATAGACTGTCACCACTAAGCCCAGATAATACCGCTCGGTGGATGAGGCCCTGCGAAATTGCAGCCGCCGTTCTGGGAAACCGGCTCCAGACAGTGAACGCATCAACCTGTTATTGCACTCATGAAGTTGTCAGCGCGCTTCAAACACAGCGCTCTCTGAGTGACAACCCAGCGAGCGCACACGCTTCACAAAGCCGATTTCCAGCTGTGCAAAGATGAGGAAGAGGGAGCCTTTTTTCTCCCTCGCTTTTGTTGGCTGCTACCTTCACTTTGTGTATGCACATTCAAGTGTATCCTTCCTATAACCCCTCGTTAATGGTTTCCACCTCTGCTTTTAAGAGTTGCAAAGCACTCTTTTTGTGTTTTGATGTGTTAAGTGGCACATGGCATGAACTGGTTTGGCTCAGGCATACATCTGAACGATGACTGAGGCCTTGTTCACATTTTCTTTTTTGTTTCAGCAAATATTCTTGTAAGCACGGCACAGTTTTTAGGAATGTTTTCATCCACACGGAAACACAGTGAACTCAAAATGCAGTAGCAGCTACACCAGGCCAGTATGTGGCGCTGTGACGCTGCCACGAATATATGCCAAAATCAAGAAACAAGATGTGGATGTGTCAGGTGGAGTGTATTGATAAGAACAACAGATAATAGATTATATATTTATATAATAGATTATATATGAGCAATGATTCCCAAAGTTGGGGTCGGGACCCCAGTGTGGGTCACTCAGCACCAAGTAGGGGTCCTTAGATATCAACTTAGAATAAAAAACTTAGTTTTATGCTATGTTTGCCCCATATTTGTTACAAAAACTTGAAATAAAAATGCATAAATTGATTTTAAAAAAAGCATAATGGATGCTAAGACTGTTTGTGTTGTCATTATGTCCTTATTTAATAGAGTCATTAGCATTTGTGGGTGTTTAAACAGCCGACAGATGGGGTCACACACCTTTGTCACTTTGTTATTTTACGGGTCGGAAGCTGAAAAGTTTGGGAACCATTGGTCTATAGGTCAAACTGTAGGCACAACTATAAAAACTGTATTTCCTCTTAAAATGCAGTGCAAACAACGAGGGCTGATTAACTTTCCTAAAATTTGCAGAAGCAGCCAAAACTGAGTTGTTAAAGCTTTAAAAAGAGCAGAACTAAGTCAAAGCTAAAAGTGTCAGCAAGTATGCTGGAGTAGATTTAAACAGAAGACAGTGTTTTTAAAGGAATCAAAACCATCTGTGGGGAATTTTATTTCAAATAAAGTTGAATGTTTAAAACAAAACCCAAAAGTCACAGCGAACCTGAGGCCAGCTTCTAAATGAGCTGAAAGTTTTGGTTTATAATCGCTAAAGTAGCACAAAGTATGAAGAAGTAAAAGAAGTTAAAATGCAAGAAATGTACATGAAAATAAAAAAAATCAGGACGTTTCCTTTTGTTTTTAGGTTTATTGTCTTAGGAATGTCTTCTTTCTGGTTAATCCTGTCTTCAGATTAACAAGTTCTTATGTTATGGGTTATATTTATTTGTGATCTGTGTTTTGTCCGTCCTCTTTGTGTTCCTGTCATCACTCACCTGTGTCCACTTCCCCAAAATTACCATCTGCCTTTAAAACCCGTTCATGTTTTCATCACTGGTCCATTTCTGCCGTCAGTCTTATTTTGCGGTCCGATTTTCCTCGTGTTCGTTGCAGTCTGGTTTATGTCGCTGCCTCGTCAGCCTTTTGTTTTTGTTTCTTCTTATTTTAAATAGATTAGTTTTTCTTTTGGAGCTCGCAGTCTGAATGCATCTTGGGTCCAAAACCCTTCAGCAAGACCACTAAAGTGCATAACGGCGTTAATGAGCTGAGTCGGTCCAAACACTCCGGATATAATGGAAAACTTGAAGGTCCAGTATCCAGCCAAGGGCAGCTGGAGGGAAGGGTTTCATCCTAATCCTAAACTATCAGGCTAAAAGTTCCTATATCCCATGTTTTTAAAAACTTCTATTGTAGTTTTTTTCCTTCTGCAACATGTTTTATTTTGTGTTGACAATTTGATTAAGGGATAAAACCCTTTTTAGCCTTAATAAGGGGTTTTGCTTTTGTTCATCAGACTGTCTGCCTGAAGGTTTTTGCTGTAGTTAAGAAACTGGAGTCTGGAATCTGTCCTTGTTACGGCTGTCACATTCGGAGTCATATTTTAGGTTGGAGGTGACAGATTTTCTCCCTCTGGAACCAGGTTTTGAAAAATATGCAGCTTCTGTGTGAACACAAGGCTGAAACGACAAAAACCCTCCCTATTATTAAAAAACATTTCCACGTGGGCATGGCCTGAATTCGGTGAGACCTTTCTTTTTGTCTCGATTGTTGAGCACCGGGTTGCTAATCCGTCAGCTCTCGTTAGGCTATTTAGGAATCTGTGAATGCATCAAGAAACTCATAAAACTTCTCGTCATGCTTGGAGCCTGATTGTAACTTCTGTCACACTCTATTTTCCACTCGAGGAGCTTTTCCCTCATCAGGTTTTTCAATCTGCCGTCGAAGGAGCTCCTAAATAAATTCTGCCCGTTTGAACATCCCCGTTTCTGATCGCGTCTGCAATTAGAGCACATTTGCTTGTCCTTATTGGCCTTGAATCGGCTCGAGCTGATTGTCTAAAATTACCCCTCAAATAAGCCTTTTATTTATTTTTTTTTGTGATACTGAAAAGCTTGAGTCTGTGTGATTTTAGCTTAAACACAAATCAGACCAGTTGGTGCGCTTTTGGCAGCAGTCATAATGATAATGTTGCTCATACCTCTTTGGTAGAAAGAATTAATTAATTTAAAGTGCACAGCCTTTTGCAACTGGATCTAAAAATAGCTATTTCAGTTTTATTTCATGATACCTTTGCATCAAACAGCAACAGTTTTGTTAAATGTATAAACAGACACTTTTATTTTTAATATTTGCTGAAAAATAAAATGTCAGAATTAGTTTTTATGGAAGACTGGGCTTTTTCTTGAGCACAAGTTGATTATTTTACCTCAGATTACCAAGATTATGAGTTTATCTCATTGTTTTGAGAAACAAAGATTTGTTTTCTTGAGATAAAAAGATAAATGTGGTGCAAAACGAAGTCAGTTTTAATGTCACGACAATTCTTTAACAGCGTTGTATTCATCAATGATGGATGTCCCCTGATGTGACATTTTCTGCCTAAATTCTTGCCAACATGACTGTCCTGATATCTAGAACAATGATTCCCAAAGTTGTGGTCGGGACCCCGATGTGGGTCACCCAACAGCAAGCAGGGGTCCTGAGATAATCTCCAATTATCAAGTTACAATTAAAAACCCAGTTTTGATATATTTACACCATAATTGATACAAAGAATTGAAATACAAGTCACTGAATGATTAAAAACATAGCAAAATGGATGCTAAGACTGTTTGTGTTGTCAATATGTCCTTATTTAATCGAGTCATCAGCATTTTTGGATATTTAAACAGCCAACAGATGGGGTCACACACCTTTGTCACTGTTATTTTATGGGTCGGAAGCTGAAAAGTTTGGGAACCGCTGGTATAGAGGATTCCTCTCATTATCTCCTCCTGCTGAAGGAGAACGTGCGATATGTTTGTTTGCTTGGTATCTCTTGAACCACTGCGCAGATTGTAATGAAACTCCCAGAAAAAATTAACTGGATGCACGTCAGCAACATTTTGCAGTCAACCCAATCCAGGATGACTGAGCTAAAACTGAAGCTCACGCTGAGAGCTCAAAGATCTTGCAGCTTACAAAATATCATTTACGTTTCTAAGGTTTGACCCAAACGGCTACAACTCCATCAGTTCTCGTCCAAAGATGATTTTAGTTTAAAACTCTGGCATGAAAGGTGGCGGGCGACATGCATTCTTCAAGTAATGCTCAGCCATTAATTTGAAATTTCTAGATATTATAACTGAGCTTAACTAAATCTATTGGGTGATCTTGAGAAAACATTCTTGTGCGATAAAGAAACGAGTAACTCACTACTGTGAGATGTGAAAAATAAACTTCTACGCATGCTCACTCTTGGCTGACACAATATTTTAGTAATCTGTATAACCAGACAAACATGAAGTTTGACCTCCTGCTTGCAGAGTAAAGCAGGACGGCCTGTGGTGATGTCACCGCGGCAAAGGTCTCACTATCTGCTCTCACCCACAGCTCTGCTCCGACATATTGGCCTGTTTCTCTCCCAGACGCCACACAGATGAGATGTCTTCCCCCAGGGAGACGGCTCGGCTCGCGCTCGCGCTCGTCCGCCGCTGCCAGTTGAAGCCCTCCTAGAAAGGCGACGGTTCCCGTTTGTCGGCGGCCCCCGCTGCGCTCTGCCCTGGAGCTGAGCTGGCACCGCGGCGGCACATCTCAGTCACGTGGAGGGAAAAAGAGACAGGAAGGAGGAGGAGGAGGAGGAGGAGAGGCATAAAGACAGGAGAGAATGACTTAAACAAAATCCCCCTGAAGGCTTTGGACACTTGGGTCAGAGGGATGATTGGGGGGGGGGAGCAGAGAGGAGGAACTGGTTGTAGATTTCTGGGGGGCAGATCTTTTTTCCAGCACCGGTTGTTTCAATCACTGAAAAAAACAAACATTAGATTGTGTTTTTCAGGGGACAACAATGTCTCTGCATTTGTCCTCCATTTGACCTTTCGACCCTTAAGTCATTCAGACGTAGGTTTTCTACAATTTGTCAGTTTGGGTAAAGTAGATATCTGTCAACAGAATAAACCGACCGGAGAAACGGCTTTTTTTTTTCCTGCGATGATGCAGCGCGATCAATTAGCGCTGAACGACTTTGCTGAAGTTTACAGAAGCGGCTGAAACTCAGTTGTTAAAGCTAACAGTAGCTAAATATAGCTTAAAGCTAAATATAGCAAAAAGGCTAGTTAAAAACAGCCAAACGTTACATAAGTGGACAAAAATGGAGATTCAAAGAGATTGTTTTCTTCAGGGAATTGGAGAACTATTAATGTATTTCTATCAGTTGCTGCCATAAAAGATGGCCGATCTTGCATTTATGTGTGTATGTTCGTTTGTCTTTTTGTCTGTTAGCAAAATATCTCATTAACCAGTGGACAGACTGTATTAAAACCCATAAAGTGGAACTGAATGTACATCTAATTACCTTTTTTGAAGTCAATCTGATTCAAGATGGCCACCACAGCTAATTGATCTGAGATGGCTGAACCTCGGTCAGTTTTTTTTTTGGCTCTTAAGCTAAAATTTGGTGTATAGCTGAGATTCATCCCCAGCACATAGTCTGAGTGCTAACATGTTGGGAGGGCAGGTGGGGGGATCGGGATCACTTTGAGGAATGTTAATTTAATTGTTTTTCTTTGTTTCGTTTCTGTTTTTACCTTCTAGTTTCCTTTACTCCTGCTCTACAACTAAAGTCATGCTGACTGATTTTATTCTGCTCTCTTTAAATTAGAACGTTTTTTTCATAAGAAACCTTTAGGAAATGTATAACAGCTTAAATGCTTTACTTTATTATTTAATATTTTTATTTTTTTTACAAGAGCTGACAGTGTGACTAACAGGAGCACGCTGGTGGGTAAATGTATGTAATTAATCTTAACGAGGTGTTTAATTTCACTATTTCAGATCATCATGTTATCATTTATCAATATACCTAAAACACAAAGTTTTTTAGATATTTTTATTTTCTGCTGTAATGTGGACATTCTTTATTAGAATAATGACAGTTTTCCAACTCGGT
The DNA here is from genome assembly GCF_001649575.2 of Kryptolebias marmoratus. Classification (NCBI taxonomy): domain Eukaryota; kingdom Metazoa; phylum Chordata; class Actinopteri; order Cyprinodontiformes; family Rivulidae; genus Kryptolebias; species Kryptolebias marmoratus. Next base: position 17,246,870 of record NC_051447.1, on the reverse strand, counting down.
CCGTTATTTTGGTGAGGTTGCAGGAGATTGCATCAGTGCTTGAATTTATCAGACATATTAACCTCTTTTGCTCCTGTTCACTGCAACTATCTGAGCAACAAAATCTGTATTTATTCTGAATATGATAAAAAAAAAAGGTGCTAACTCTTCAGTAAAGTTGTTGCACATTTATAAGCTTCTAACAGCAGCTCGTACGCAGTCACTTATGATGTTGTTGAAGCACTCCTCGTATTGTCACGCTGGAAAAAAAGTGGTTACAAAGACCTTCTGGCTAATGGAGTCATTTAGCGGAGAGCGGCGGATTGCGCCCGGTACTTCTGAGCTTCCATGCTGAGGAGTGTCGGGGAGAACTAGACGACAAGCAACATTATGGGGTGTAATTACTTCAAGCACCATTAGGAACGCAATAACGTCCCGCGCTTAGCAGAGTCCAGCATGCTGGCTGTGTGTTTGTGCACAAACAGGGTCCTATTCAAGTGATTACCAAGTAATGAGTAGATTGCTCCAACAGCAGATTCCCTGTTTGCTAACAATGCGCCAGCTGAGGAAATGACTTGGAACTACAAAGCAGTCTGCTGTGACCCCGCTGGCAGAGGCCGAAGTGCCACTGTGGACTCAGCAGGAAGGCGTCACGTTTCTGACGACGCCGCGCCAAGTCTTTGAGAAAGTGACTTTTGAGAAAGTGAAATGAGGTTAAGAGGAAAGGCTATGACTAGTTAATATCTCACCTGTTAAACATCCTGGGAGTTTTATTCTGACTGGATCAACAAGCTAACAGCGTGCAGGACCAAGAGCATTTTGAAACCCTCATATCCAAAATGTCATAACCGTTTCTGCGAACCGTAACACTTGTCACTCTCCCATTACGCCACGACTTAAATGGAATTTTATTTTATTTTTTTGCAAGCACAAACAACAATAGTGGCTACATGTAGCCTTGATACTTTAATCAAGAATTGTATCTTTCTGCTAAAATAACCGCTTTAATGTGAAACATGCAATTAGTGCTGCACAATATTAGAAAAACCTGTGATGTCTGAAGCTGAGGGCATCAAAGCAGTGAGAATCTGATGGATTCCAAATGTATTATTAGCAGCAGAAACATGAATGCTTGCAGTTCAAGCGTTACTTTGTGATACTGATATTGCACTCGGTGGTATTGCAATGACAATAAATTTTTGATATGTTGTTCATATTCAGTATATTGTCCCTCCTGACAATGGTGTTTAATTTTAAAACATGGGATTCACACGAACTGCCTTGAAATCTTTGAGATTCACTCACTTTTACTGGGCTGTGACTCAGAATTGTTCAGAGTTCTGAGCGTTTGCAACCAGCAAGCTGTGTAATCATGTTTTGAGCTTTTAATTTGGAAAAAAATGACCTGTTTTTGTGTGCACAAAGTTGTATTCGAGGTGGTGCACATTATTTTGTTGCCCACATTGGTAGCTGCTTTCCATATTTATAATTTAATTTACTGAAGGACATGTTTGCAATTGGCTGATTTCGGTTTTCTAATCGTTATTTCGGATCAACATGCAGGTCTGCAGCCTCTGACGGTTAAGGAGAGCTCTTATGAAGATGCTCTCAACAGCTCCGTTTTGTAAGAATATTTGTCCCACAGTATTTTTTGAACAAATTTCAAACGATAAGGCTGCAAGCCTTTGTGACTCGTGCAAGGAAATCTAGAACCCCGTGAATGTTTTGAGACATTTGGTTCGCGAACAGTCACAGCTCAGTGAGATGCAACCTTTTACTTTTTTAGTCTTGGCTCAGCTCAGACTTATGAATCCATTCAGAATTAAACTGTTTCTTCAAAATGTGGCTGCCTAAAAAGAGCCTCCGTTTAGACTACTCAATAAAAATGAAACAGGAAGTAGAATAAAATGGCTACAACTCAAGAATTTAAAACAAAATGAACCCGATCACAACAAGAGACGGAAACCAGAGAGGATCCCAAACAAAAAAAACAAAGTCAGACATCAAAAAAACTCTTTTATTATATTAATAAATGTTTGTATCTTTCTATACAGTCTTTATTTGAAAACCTTTGAGCTCGATGTGGATTCCTGACCCACTGATCCTGCATTATGTAGGTAAAAAATAATAATTTTCCTCCAGATTTTTAAACCGACTTCAGCCTGTAACTTTAAAAAAAAGAAATGTTTTCTTTTTTTAACCAGAGTTGTGATTACTTAATCACAGAGCAAACAGTCGGGACTAACCTTCCAGTATAATTTAATTTATGCTGCTTCTCAATTAAACCAATCAAATTCAAACCAATTAAACTCAAATTACTTTGACTTTATTTGCTGGCATTGCTGTTATTTCAACACTCAGAAAAGTTGATCAGAAACTCCAACATGTGTGTTTTTGTGCGTGTGATCCGAGTGAACCAGAACATCTCGTTAGCATCACGCCGAGACAACATTTTAACTTTAAAAGCACAGTATTGTTGTAATAAAACAATGTTAGCAGCGTGGATCAATTAAAACTCAGATAATGCAAAGAAAAGTGTCGACACGACTCATTGCCCCTGCAGGCAAAATGTTTGCAGCCCCCTTGTTGCACGTTTGGCTTAAATCTCCTCAGAAATGAAGGCATTGTGCGGTAAATTATATATCACAGCGCTGCTTTGAGAGGATTATTACAGTTTGAGAGATTAGGAAGATGCTGGGTGGGTAGCCTCGCTAATTGCTGTATTAATGCGAATTCGAGGGCCTCTCGCTGCGACTGTTGGCTTCGGCTCAAAACTAACATGATGGAGGAAAAAAATCGATCGTTTTGTGCCGACACCGAAAATGACAATAAATCAACTTTTTTAAAATGATAAGATCAAAAATAATATCAAGCATAATAATGAAAGATGACTAATTTTCTCTTTTTTTAACTATTACAGCTAACAGAATTTGCCAAGAGCGTCTCTGAGCAGACTTTTTTTTATCATAGATAATAAAAAATAATAATAATAATCTTTGTCAAGCCTGATGTTCAGAGGGTTAGTGGCTGAAGGAAAATATAATTTCTCCCTTTTTTCAAACATATATTTTAGCGTTGGGGTTTATACACAGAATTTGTCATGATTTAGCACAAGTGAAGCCATTTGAGACGCTGAGTAACAGCGAGCTGTTTTGTTTTAAACACTTTTTAAAGCTCCATTTGTTTAACTCTAAATCCTGTCCGCTTTTTATATCCGTTCTTATGTCGTCACACACAGGTGGTATTTGCCATCCTCTTGTTTTCGTGGCACCTAAAATAAACTTCCTCCTTTTTAAAAACTTTTAAATGAGAAGTTTTTATTTTGAATCTGTTTTTTGACATCATTAAGGCACAAATTCAATCACTGAAAGCAGCACAGAATAATGTTTTCTTCTCCTAACTGCGATAAAGAAAGAACCAAGGGGACAAATACAGCCTCAACAGGGAAGTGGGTCAGATTTGTACCGTTTGCTGTTGCTTTAACCGTCATTTAAATGATTAAATATTACAAAACGGGTTAAATTGGACTTTTTAGGTGTCTTTGATGCTTTCAGAGTCAAATATAAAGTACATGCAAACTGTTTCATACCGCAGCACCCCCCTGCCCCTATTTCACATCGTTTTCATCCTTTGGTCTGTTGTGTCGTGCGCCATCTTCTTCCTGTCTGATGCGTCCGTTTTCTTTTTGCCCTCCAGCTCCAGACAGTGGACATAAAAACTCCTTTATCCCCACAGCTGTTGTTTCTTTTTTTGATAAATTATTTGTATATTAAGATTTCTTTCTTCTTCTCGTGCACATATCTGTGAATTTAATTGTCCTTTGGGATCATACAAATAAAGCTGAAATCACAAAGAGACAGACATTTTATGTATATTTTTCATGTTTTGTTAAGCGCTTGGCTTGGTTTTCGTAGATTGTTTAATATTTTGTTTATTTAGTCATGTGCTTGCCTTATTTCAGGTCCTTATATAGATATTTTTTTAGTAATCAGCACACCTGTTGTTCCTCAGTAGCCACCGCTCCTTTACTTTTTTTTTCAGATTCTCCTGTTTGTTCCTGTCTTGATCCAATATTTACGTCTGCCTTCTGGTTTATTATCAAAGACTGGGTTTCACTCCTACCTCTTATGTTTCCAAAAGCAGCCCAGAAAAGGCCGAACCAAGAAAATAAGAGACACAAAAAAATGTTGAAGAATAGGTTCAGACTGGCGTCGACAAAATCCGTTTGAGTTTGTCTCCGCTGGAGGCCTTTTTCATGTTTGTGTCGAGGTTCCTCCGACCCATCCTGCCTGAAGTTTACTCAATTAGAGATTTATCATTAGTTTAAAAAAAAAAAAAGAATTATTACAGGTGCCGTATTTCACGTCTGACCTTCAGCGTATGGGAATGCGTTTTAGTTGAAATGTGTGAGGAAAGCTGTGTGAGAGGCGGGCGGCAGCCTCTGACTGAGAAGATGGACTGTTATAAGCTCATTGATCCGAATCTCTCAGGGGGAACCCATTCCAATCAATGCAGAGAGAAGCGGGCAATGGTTCTGTGGTGTTTTTGTACCACCGCCCCACCAATATCTGCTCCCCCCCCCGTTCCCTGATTTCTGCTTCTTGCTAACACCACTTTTCATACCGCCAACCTAAACACCCTGACTGTTTCTCCCTCGTACATATTTCTGTTTTTGTTTGGTTCTTGTTAGACAACCTGGTGGGAGAAAGGTGTTATATATGTTTTTTTTCCCCCAGATTTGGCAGCTTCAGTTATTGGTGTCTTGTAACAACCTGGATGGATGGAGCACTCTGCCACTGCAGCACCTTTTTCTTGATCTCACCTCTCCCCACTTGAGAGAACGATATGTAACAGCAGACCGAGCGTGAGTGTGTGTGTGTGTGCATAAAAAACAGCAGAAAGGTTGCAGTAAAACAATGTCTCCTGATTGGAAGAAGGGCCGATAATGATGGCCTTAAAGTAGGTCGAGTCTCCCAGCGTGTGTTTGTGTGACTTATAAAAAAAAAAAAAGTGTGAATCTGTATGTGCGACAGAAAATAGACATGTTGATGCAAGTGTGTGAAGGTGAGAGTTGGACGGAGTGTGAATGAGTGTCCAGGGGACGCTGTCATCTCCTATTAGAGAGCCCTTTTTGTGGTAAATACACTGAATTGAGACTGAATGTTTGTGGCAGAGGGAGTTTTTTTTTTTTTTTGACTCACCTTGTGTCTCAGGTGGGATGTGGGAATGAGATAGAGGCTCGCAGCGGGCCGCTGACAAGCAGATGGAAAATAAATCAGTGGTAAAGCAAGAAAATGAGAGAAGGGAGAGACTGGAGGAGGAAAAACAATTTGGTTGCTGCTGCGGAAGACTGGCTGGAAAATCCCTCTTGTCTTTTAGTAAAGTAACACTTTGTCGGCTGTCAGTCTTACAGTTGCATTACAGATCTCTTGATGTGTGTTTAGAAGAGCCGATTGGTGTTCTTTAGTTGAAGTTTCATTGAAGGGAATACAAAAGGACTTGTTTTTTTTCTTGTAAAAGAAACACAACTACAGCATAAATTACCCAAACTTCAACCTACGTTTCTCTTCATACCTCCGTCTTGTTTTTAAAGTTTAATTTCTTCCACAAACTGTCAGTAAAATAAATACATGCATGAAATCATACAATAATTTACAAGCTGCTCAGAAACCTTAAATTCGGCATTTAGTAACCTTTTTTTTAACCATTTTGGAACCTGATTGATCATCATTGGAGAAGAGAGTGACCCTTCACAGCCTAATGGATGAAAAGAAGGTTGTTAAATATTTTATTTTATTTTTTATCTATTAAATTGCATAATTTTAAGAGAACTTGCCAGCACATCAGTCAGAATAAATTAATCCACCTGTTGCTTTAATGACCTGATATATTAAAGGCCCAGCAGTCCTTGAATGAAAGCACATCATCATCATCATTTTTAAATTTTTGCTGTTTTGGTCAAACTGTGAATAAAACAGTTCTGGAGAATTCGACGCTTGTAATTACTAACACATTTTATCTTCATATCTGTAAAATTGTAGGTTTACATCCAATGATTACTTTCTTTGGTGCTGCTGCTCAGCACTAAACATTTTAAAATTTAAAAGACGAATCTAAATGATGTTTGTAGGCATCTTGGTGAAAAATTAGCTAAATTTCAGTTTGTTTCCCCAACTTTGGCTAAATGTAGACCTGTATTTACTGTCTAAAATTTGAGCTTTTTAAGGGAAAAATTATACAAAGATCCACACCTCAGATCTCCAACTGCAGTTTATTTGTTACGTTTTGGGCCTCAGCCCTTCTTCAGACAAGCAAGCGCTTAAAAATGGAGTCGCCATTTTTAAAACGGCCAAAACTGCATCACCTGTTCTAAAATACACACATCAATATTTAAAATATTAAAAATGCATATGAAAAGACAGGAAATATATCTATTAATGCATCTTAATCATTATGATGTGGATCCTTTTTGCTCCAGCACCCACTCAGGAGATTTTGTATATGTCTTTATCTAAAATTTATGCTTCAGCATCAATTAAAAGTTTATTTTTGTACAAAACATGGCAACCATTCTTGTCCCGTATTGAGAGACTCCCAGTCAATTCAACATCATGCCAACTAAGATTTCTATTTATTTATTTTATTTTATTCTTTCTATGTAATAGATGTGTGGATTTGATTGTATTGGTTGGGGATTTATTTTGTTGAAAATCCAATAAAAATACTCAGATAAAAGTTTATTTTTGGACCAGATTTAGCCATGTTTAGGCCTAGATGTCTTTGGACCATTAGATGTCATTTAGACAAGTCTGAGTCAGTTAAACTGAACTTTAACACACTTAAGGTTTACATTTTGTTCAGTCTGTTAATATAAAACTGCTTATAATGAATATTGCCATAATGTCAGCAGCTTGCTTGACTTAAAAAAGTGAACTATGAGACTGTTGATGCATTCATGCTACATATCTTAAGAGTAACGTGACCACAGGAATGAATGCCATTTGTAGTTTTTCGTATATTTTCACAATTTGGTGGATTTAATTCCACTTTTTGCAGAAAGTTTAGTCTGAATCACAACCCATAACAACACAACAATTTACAGAACTATTTGGTGACACTAAAGTCAGGCGGCGTTGATTTTCACCAAATTTAAAGTTCCACGGGGCTTCAGTACCAACTCTTCCACCTCTTGCAGTGCCAATAAGGAAGTATAGACAGCTCGCGGGATGAGAATAGTTCAAAATATCACCGCATCTCTGCAGAGACGTTTGATGTCTGATGTTCTTTAATGAAACATCTCGCTCACTTCAGAGCACCCTATTAAATCCCACTCATCCGGGGAGACGGAGAAAACCAGAGCAGAGCAGCGCTGACCTTTGGAAACAAGAGTGGGAGAGTGTGTGTGTGTGTGAGGGGAAAACAGAGAAAATGATGCTCCAGTGGCGTCAATCACAACACAACCCCAAAGAAACTTTTCAAACATTTTAAGATTTGCTTCAGATTTTACATCTCATTTACAGTGTACACATTCATGAAGTTATTTTGACTAGTATTCAATTTTTGCTTCAAGTTATATCCTTGAAGTGTTGACTCGTAATGCAAATATTGAGTTTGAACATAAGCAACCCGTAATTATCGCTAATAATGTTTTTGCCCACGTCTGTGTGCGTTTCAGTCCAAATATGTCATGAACCACTGAACAGATTGTAATAAAACTCAAAATAATCTACAACTGATTGACTTCTGGAGCCTAAATGACCTTAAAAATAACATTAAATTGCTGTAACTTCGTCAAAGCTACATATAATGAGCTAAAATGTCGTGTGGTAGTAGCTGAGTTTGCAAATAACCGTACATCCATAACGGTTACTTTCAACTACAGCTCCATCATTTCTCAACTCCAATAAATCTTAGTCTAAAACTGTCTTTCCTTTATTTACGGGAGCATACAGTAGGTGTCAGGGGAGCACAAAGAGGTCTGTTTGTTGGAATCAGAGTTATTGGCTCGACTGGGCCATCAGGCTCAGTCAAGCTTGGGTTACAACAATCGTACATTCCTCAGTTTTCTTTGGAGCATAATTGGATTCTGACGGCTGTATAATCCTCCAGGCTTCTCATCAGCCTCGACTTCAAAATCCAACATTATTTATTACACTTCTGTCAGTTTGTACAGTACGGCTCCTGTTAGAGAAGATCTTGCTTCAGTGACTGAATGCGAATTCGGCGTGATGCGTTAATATCAGCTGACTTTACTGAACACAACAACGTGTAAACCCCAGTGGTTGTTTTTTTTTCCCGTCTTGCAGCTGGAACAAGTTGGACGTGAAGTAAAATAAGTTCTGACTTCAGAAACGGAGCGCAGGCTTCAGTACGTTTCCCCAGCTGTGTATTTTCACATAATGGAAAACCTGGAAAAACAAATCAAAGCTCTGTAGTTTAAAAAAAATAAATAAATCTGACGTTCACTTGGTATAAAAGGGGACCGAGCTGTGTTATGTATTGCTACCAAAAATCTATTATGGGAAGCTTTCTTTACAGCAGAGATTTTCTTTGGCAACTTTGCCTGATTTATGTCTCGTAACGTGTTTAACAAAGATTAACTTCGTTTTGAAAGAGTCTCTTGTGCCGTTCTACAAACTCCAGGTGTAGTTCGGAAAATGGGAACGTGGAAACATACGACCCCGGGGAGCACCTAGAAGCAGAGACCTCTTACAGCGCGAGGTGTGCAAGAATATGGGGGGGGCATATTGGAAACGTACAAACTCTCCTGCTTTAACAAGCTTCTTCCACATTAAGGTCAGAACTGAAGGCTGCTTTCTTCACTTTGCAATTTAAACAAGAAAAATCTGAAATATCAAGTTTTATTTTACGTTTTATTTTATTTCAGGCTGACTTTTCTTCTCTTCTTGCGTAATTCGTGTTGAATCGGGACGAAGCAGGACAGACGATTCAAAGAGGACAGCAGGCGTATATGTTTAAAGAAATAAGGAGCTTGTCTAGTTAGAAACCTAAAAATAAATTAAAGGCTTAGCATTCCTTGAAGGAGCTCTGATGTCAGAGTGAGAAATGGCATTATGCACAGTCTCATGCAGCATTGCAGGATGTTATGCTCGGAGTAGGTGTTGTCTTAAATTGGATCGAGTCCTAAAGTTTATCAGCTGTAGATGTGCGTCCAGTGATTACTTCTTAAAAGTTGCATTCAGATTTTGCTAACAGATAAGGTTGACTCCAACATTAAATGCTGAAGTTTCAAGCTTGGGACACAGAGTACGTGTTGTGAATGACTCTCAGCTACTACCACGCCAAATTTCAGCTCAGTACAAGTAAAATTCACTGAATAAAAGTCAGTTGGCTGTGGCAACCATTTTGAACTGGGTTGAATCAAGAATTTAATTCAATTCAATTAAAAAAATACTTTCCCAATTAAAATTAAATTAAATCTTGTTGTAGCTCATAATCCTGGTTTTGTTAAAGACTTGTTATTGTTGCTGATGGCCGTGGACAGGAAGGATCTCTTACAGCGGTCTGTCCTCGATCCTGGTGTCCTCAAAGAGCCCCACCAGGTGAGCCTCGCTGGCCTCCTGCGGAGCAATGATGGCCGAGCTCTGGAAGCTCAGGTCGGTCTTGAACTCCTGGGCGATCTCCTGGACCAGGTGCTGAAAGGGCAGCTTCTGGATGAGCAGCTCGGTGGACCTCCCCGGGAGCCACGGTACTGTAGAGGTGAGGCTTTTGGCTCCAGTCGGCGCCTTTGGTGGCGAGCTGCTTCCTGGGAGCTTTACCTCCGGTGGATTTACAGGCGGTCTGCTTGGTTCTGGCCATGAATGGACTTCAGGGTTCTTCACGTTCAAGACTGAAGAGTTAAAGATGTTAATCAGCTGCTCCTGATTGTGAAAAAAGCCACCTTGTTGTTATGGTTACGCATCATAACAAGATGTCCAAAACTAAAAGGTTTCAGTAAAAAAATCCTTGTAGCTGCACAGCATCCGATACCAGAGGAAATAAACTTTCAAAAAAAGTGATTTACAAGTAGAAAAAGAAGGAATTAAAAATTTAAAAAGCAATATCTCAGAGTGAATGGAACAGAGCTGCTCCAACCTGCAGCCACCTTGAGCGGCGAGATTCTAGAAGCAGTTGTTTGAGGAACATCCAATGACTTTTTTTTACATTTTAGTCTGGAAGTTTCTTGGCTTTACGTAAGAAAACATCTGCAAAATGGCCGTCATGAGGCCATTTGTGAAGGAGCTCCCTCATTAAACACACACACACACTCAAATAACTACAGCTCTCCACAGAAAAAACACACACTCGGTGCATTTGAGCATCTTTGGGATTTAATTAATTTTAAAGTCCGTTTCTTGTTCCGTGACTTTTACTTCAGTGACATCAAGACCAGCTTGACCTCCGACTTTAAAAGAGTTAAACGAGGCTAATTTCAGGTGAGCGCAGCAGATTGACTGTACACAGGTGTGTGTGCTCCCAGTTTCAGCCGGAGAGCTCGGAGCCACAGGTGCAGCGCAGCAGTGCTGAGACTCACCAAATCACTTAGCAGCCACTTTGCCTTATCAGCCCGCAGCCACCGGGGTCCTGTTAGTGTATTAGCAGCTATTCACTTCTTTTTATTAGCGCCTGCGGCTCATATCTGCTTTCACCTGGGTCGCATGTCAAACCCCTTTTCTGGCGAAAAAAGAACAGATCAGCTCGTGGTGTTCCAAAGTTTATCGGTGAACTTCACAGGCGTTTTTCTTTATCCCTTCCACAAAGCTGCGTCTCCTTTACCGTCTCTCCACCACAAAAAGTCCTTTTTTTATGTCCTGCATAGATGTACGGAAACCCTTTTTATGTTGTTGCAGTAAGAGTCCGGCTCTGTTTGAGTTTCGTAAAGAAACAGATTTGCGTTTGAATAAGGCCACAGTTCCAATAACAGTCTGAAGGATATCATTTTGTTACTTTAAGTCCCACGAGGCACTTTTGCACCAAACGTTTCCAAACAGAAGAACCATCTTTTGGAGATTATTCAGTCCCAGCTTTTGGGATTCAAACATTTCTATAATTTTCCTGGGAAATCTTCTCTTTTTCCATTGTTGTTTATTTTCTTTGCGTCTCTCTGCTTAGTTCCTGGACCGATGGTGGGCAGGAGTGTTGAGCTGCACCCTGCAGCTCCTTACTGCTCCTCGATACCCCGAGCAAACAGCCGAATCAGCTGGTGCTGGACACTGTGGAGAGAACACACACACACACACGATACATCGTTTAGTTTGAATAAAAAAAACATTATTTAATGACGAAGATCATTTCGGTGAGGCTTTACTGTCCAAGCAGCAGGACGGCACCACAGTGGTCAGGTTTTAAAGGGGATTTCGCCACTAAAACCAGTTCCAGAGGTCAACCAGAACCAGTGTTTACTAAGTACCAGATCTTTCTGCCTCCGCGACCAGAATCCTCGGCTTCAGAACTAAAAAAGGAGCTGGAGCCATCTTGGCAACTCTTTGCTGGTCTTTAACAAACAACTACTTCTGACAGGAACAGGAGGCATGCTCACAGAGAGCAACAACTGATGAAAATGTTTACAAATCTCCTTCCAGACAACTTAATTTAGGTCGGCAATAATAAGAATGACAATAAAGGTCTATTATTCTGCATATCAAGTTTTAGACCAAGATTTATGTTGAGAAATAACGGCGAAAATGTTACACACAATCTCATGCAATATTGCCAAATGTCACACTCAAGAGTAAGTGTTGTAAACGACTCTCAGCTACTACCACACCAACTTTTCACACATCTGTAAAACTGACCAAGTTGCAGCCAAAGTTGACTCCAAAAGTTAATTTGTAGGTCAATGATTACTTCCTGAAAGTTTTCATCAAAATCTGTCCGTTTTTCAGTTTTGGTTTTTGCAGTTTCAGAGCTCAAGAGCTGTAGTTTTTGCCGACAATTACGCAAACTCCCGGTAAATTTTGGCCCAGAATCAGCCAAGAGATTATACAAACATCTTTTTTCACAGTCTTTACTGTGTCGAAAGCACAAAGACTTTTAAAGAGCTGCCTGTAATAAAAGTTGAAGTATAAGAACGATAAAAGAAGACACCAGATGAAATGGAAGTAATGATGCTGAATGTTGCTTAGCCTTCAGCTTTTTTTTAACCATTTAATCCTTAAACAAAATCACAAAATGTTCTTTAACTGCCAGAAAGAGATCAGTATGTATTGGATCTATTTATAAAAAACTGGACTTGACTAAACTTCTGGTTCATCATCGTTGTGCTTCGAGTTTCACTTTTTAACCAAAGGTGAAGCTCTCTCTTTTTCCTCTTTACCCCTTTTTACTTTTCTGTCTCGCCTGAGCTCTTACCATTAATTATCTGAACCACACTCCGCTTGGCTCGCTCCGAGAACGATTAGCGGCGAGGAAGAAGCAATAAATGGACGGACTTCTGCTTTAATTAAAGGGGAGTAGCCTTTTAACATGGGGAGGGCCGTTAAATTAGCAACATTACGGCGCCATGCATCATTGGCAAAGTACAATGGAGCATGAAATAAATGATGCATCAAGCGGTGTGCTGCTCCAGATGTGTGGATTGGATTGGGGGGGGGAGGTTAGGAGTCAGAATAACGAGTGCTAATTCCACCCAGTTACCAAGATTGTACGCAGTGTAAAGACGGCTGGACACTTCTGGAGCCAAGTCTGACCAAACACAAACTGCTTCATGAAGCTAAAACTACCCCAGAAATATTATTTACTTTCCTTTATATATTAAACCGACAAGACTTCTGAATGCTGTTTTTAGGTCATTTTAAGTTTCTGTAAAGCAAACCAGTACATTTGTTGTTTTAACGCACTTGACACATAAGAAAACTGTTGCTTAAAATGTTTTAAAATGATGCCTGACTGAATTTTTGATTGTTCAGGAAGAAATCAGCTGAACCTGGACTAAAAACTCGACTGCACCGGAACAAAACAAGACAAATATCGTTGAGATTTCATCTAAATTTAGTCAACTTTCTCCCTAATTTACATTCTCCTTACAAACCATATTTGTTTCGTTGACATTTTGTTGCAGTCAGGTAGAAGCCTTGCATCTTTATAAATGCAACCTTTCAGGAAATTATTTGTTTTGAAACAAACTGTCGTCACAAGCTCTTTGACGCTTTTCCTTCAGCAGTCATCTGTAAAATAAAAGACCGATGTGAAGCGTGACCAGTGTAGTACATGCACTTTAGATGTTGTCTTTTGAATATGTTGGAAGAAGATCGGCTACGAGAGCGAAAATTTAAACTCGTGACTGGATGTACTTGTGAGCTCGATAAAATGCTCACAATAACTAAAGTTCACCAGTGTAGTGTTGTCTAGGTGTCAATAAAACTGCAGAAGGGCAAGAATTTTCTTTAGCAAGCAGAGCAGAGGTCAGCCTTTATTATTAAACTCTGAAAGGTGACTGTGGGCAAAAATGTTGTGTGTGTGTGTGTCACTTAAACATTTCATGAACCAATGAGCAGATTTTTAGGAAATTTAAAGGAATGTAAAAGGTTATAAATAGCAAAAAAAAGAGGAAAGGCATGACTTTAAACTAGGCAACATTGAGCATTTTTGGGTTGGAAATCAAGGCTAAATTTGGTCTAAAAATATATTTTAGACATTGAAGTCGGACAGGGATCTAGATTTAGATGAGATTACTAAAAGCACACAAGTATAATCAGTGTGGGACTCAAACTTGGGGTCTCTGGTTTTTTGAGAATGACTCAAATCTCACCAACGATTCACCCTCTCAACATGACGCTGCTAAAACTGAACTGTTGACAAACCGGCTAATGTGCTCTGAGCAGCTGTTTGATTAGCTAAGGCAGAATTATTCCTTTCTGAGCTTGGCTACAACTGATTCCTGTATCAGATTTAAACAAAATTTGATGCTTTGCGACCCAGCAAAAAAAAAAAAAAAAAAAAACGAGCTCGGGGACCGTAAATAACCCAGATCCCTGGTTTCACTTTGTGAACATCTGCAGCTCTTAGGAATGTCTTCAACGTGTGATGAAACCAAAATAAAAACTCAGGGATCATTGAAGTCTTAGGGATTATATCTTTTAAGAAACATAAATGTCTGAACAGATTTTCACAGCAGTTCAGAAAGGGTCAGTGTTTCCAAACCACAAAAAAACCAAAGACATCCATTTGGGATAACAAATGTCTGCTCCAAATCTCACCACAATCCTCTCAGCAGCTCTTCAGATGTTTCACTCAAGATAAAAGTAGCGACTAAAAGTTGTAGCTGTGAGTTTAACTCCAGTAAACTGTGGATTCAGAGCTGTGGAGCGTACAGAATATAATCTGTCTCTGCTTAGGCTTTGAAACGTGAAACTTTGGAAGCAATTTCTGCTGAAGTTTACAGCTTAATACCCCCAAAAAGAAAGTCTTCACTGTAAATATTTGACTGTGCTGATGCAAGAGCTGTAAAAGTTTCCGTTTTACTGCTTCAGTGCAATATTATGAGCTTTAATACAAAGCCATTTGCTGGTCCTTATCTGTACTGAGAGTGATTTGGCCTGACTTTATGCTTTGTGACTGCCAGACTCATAAAATGGAAAAAAAGAAATACAGACATGTCCTCTCCTTCAGCAACCAGTCCGGCTATTTTAGTGTAAAACACATCAGAAGTCTTACATATGAAAAAACATCCATCATTACTGATTTCAAAAGAAATAGGCCTAGCATTCCTTGAACAGTCAGAGTTTTAGACTGAGAGCATTTTATTTTGACAAATGGAGTTTAGCTGTTTTGGTCAAAACTTAAAAAATAAGGTTCTACCCAGAGTATGTGCTGTGAATGACTCTCAGCTACTACCACACCAAATTTTAGCTCAATATCTCTAATATTGACCTAATTATTGCCATTTTTGTGTCTTCTTAGGTTAATTTGCTGTTGCAGCCATCTTACATTGGGTTGACTTTAAAAGTTAATCAGTTATAGAAGTGCAAATAATGGTTATTTCCTGAAAGTTTCATAGAAATCCTTTCAGTGTTTTATGAGATACTTTAACAGAACTGACACATAAAAATATTATCAACCATTTCTATTGTTTGCTTTCCAGGTCACATTTCAGATTAATGATTAATTGTCATCTATGTGTTGTACAAAAGTCTCTGAAGAAGCAGATTATAAATCTCCGTTCGGTCCTACCTGACTCGAATGGCGGCCTGATGCAGGATTTCTCCATCACAGCTCCAGCTGCTGACGGCGCTCGTTTGGGCAGAGATTTTAGGATTAAAGCCCGTCGTCTTTAGATGTTCGCTCTGTTCCTCGGGCGAAGCGAGCTCGTGGCGTCGAGGCTGGAAACTGAACTTTCTCACCCGGTGGACCTCCACAAACGAGTGGTCAAACTGGAGGTTGGAGAAGTTTATTTTGTCATAAGAAATTTAAAAGCTCAGCATTTCTTTAAAGGAATGCATATCACCCACCACCTTTCTTTACAGTTTTTAAATAAGATAAGTTTACCTTGAGAAATTAGCATTTTAGTGTTTGAATAAACGTGGCTTCAGTTTATTTACATTGTGTCAAATGTAATATATGTTAAACATCGCATTAAGGACATCACTTAAAATGTGAACCAAGACAGAAAGGTTCAACCAGGTCTAAACGGTATTAATTAGAACTAAAAATCTGTTTGAAACATAAAAAATTAGCCTTGCGGGCAGCCAAGGACAAATCTCTGTTATCTGCTGGTCCTCAGTGTGTTTTGGGGATGACTCTCAGCTACTACCACACCGAATTTTAGCTCAATATCTGTAAAACTAGCAGAGTTTTAGCTGTTTCTGTGGCAACGGTCTTGAAATAAGTTGACTCCATCAGTTAATAAGTTCTTGATGTAAACCCAATGATTAAATTGAAATTTGTCCAGTTGTTTGAGATATTTTGCTATCTACATGACATCAAATACCTGAAGTGAACTCAATTTAACTTTAAAACACTAAAAATAACCCTAATATTGATGAAAAGCTGCTGTACAAATTATTTTTTTCTATTTCCATTTCCTCTTAGATCAGGTTCTGCTCTTCAACTTGGTCCACATTTATATTTTAACACTTTTCTATGATCATCTTTTAGTTTATTTTCTATTAAACAACTTTTTGTCTATCTCAATCATTGCCATCAGGCTCATTTTCAGTGAGGAAACGTGGACTTGGTTCTTTAGAGTGAAACGGCTCCTGACAACGGATGCAAAGCAAGCGACGGAAGAAGAAAAGGGGGTCGAATGACGCAGGGGTCCATGGAACTGTGTAAACTTCGCAAGAGTAAAGAGAAGAAAAGGGAGATGAAAAGAAATTATTTTGTCAAAAATCCCCTTTCATCTCTGCGAGCGGCTCCGTCTGCTGCACTTTTTTCTCCTACTTCACGGGGAGCCACTTTCTCTCTATTCTTTCCACCTCCTCCTTTTTTTTCTCCTTCCTTTCCTCGTCTTCTTTTCTCATCCTCAAAGCGGAGTGACAGCCATTTATTTCACATCAGGTATATTTTATGACTGCGGCCGCTTTGCATTCCTGCTGGACGGTTTGCTTAAAAAGCTTTCTGACAAGGCCATGAATACGCTTAGAGGCTCCTCACTCCTCTCTGCTTGGTTGGACGGACATGCTGATATCGACTCACCCAACTCGTAGGATTGATGTGTGATACACGTTATTTAGCAACAGCAGCCTTAAGGTAACGGTGAACTGCTAACATTAAAGCAACTGCAATCTTTAGTACGTAAAAAAAGCAAATGAGTCTGTTTTATATAATTTTTCTCCTTCAGAGATCTGACAGCTAAAGATGTGAGTCAAAATGAGGAAAGACAGCCATGCTAGCACGTGACACTACACTTGAATATGTGGAAAAAGGCACGTTCAATCTATATGCTAATCCTTACCATGTATGTTTTTGCAAGCGGTGGGGATCCGACAAAACTTTAAAGTTCATTCGGCGTCGTCTTTGAAACGTAACTTCAATAAAAAAGGGGTCAAACTCTGAAATCTCTGACAAACCACTGTCAGGGAATCAAAACTGATCTGCCACCTGGAGCTCGCCAAAGACTGGGCTCATAAGTCACCTGAGAGACCTATCATTGGATCAGCAAAATGAACACAATCAAGACTGGAAAGCTTTTAAACCATCTGCCACTGGGCTATGACTGTTACAGACTAGATTGTGACACAAAACTGCAACAAAGCAGGTGAGTTTTCAGTTGTGGCATACTTGCCAACTGTCCTGCATTTATCCCCCCCCCTGTCCCTTGTCCCGCATTTGGCCCTCACACGCCACACTTAGTATTTCTCATGCAAAACCCACCCCAAAAAAACACGCACATGGCCTTTTAGTCACTTTAACGCTATATTTATAGAGTTTTCAGATCCCTCTAGCATTTTTTTAAAGCGACTAGCGACAAATCTCGTGACTTTGGCGGCTAAATGTGAGAAAGCACTTATTCAGCAGCGTGTCGTAAGCCCCGCCCACTTCCCCGCCCACTGACAGCTGTGAATCTCCCAGCAGAGAGGAGACCTGCTCCACTGTGTGTCCACAGTGGCGCAAAAAGCTTCTAAACATATTTTGAGTGTTTTTTTTTACTCGTTTTTTGTCTTGCCACCGTTTATATTCCTCCCTCCTACAGCCTGATCAACATCACCAAATATGCAAATTAGGTGATGACATCATCTAACGACTTCTAGCAGCTCAAACTCCCACTCCAAGCTCAGATCAAAACTTGAGAGCCCTGATATGTGTTTAATTCCCATTAATTGATCAGAATTCAGACAAATCCTGTTGAATCTATGATGTTTGTGTGTATTTCTGGGAGTGATGTTTTAAAGACATGATCAGCTGATGAATAGATAAGCTGTGTCTGGCTAAACTTTTTATATATAACTGTATATATTTGGGCAGACAGACTTAAACACAGATAATGCAATACTTAAAATGTGAATGTGTGTGTGTGGTTGGGGGGTCACGCTATGTTGTCAAATGTTTTTGTGTTTGTGGCTTGCAAAACTGTATTCTTGGCCACGCACATTATTTAGTCACACGCATTTATGATTTAATCTATTGGAACGCACTTTTAAAATGAAGTTTGTAGGTTTGGATCAGCCTTTTAAAAGTTTTAATAATTATTTAACCTCTGCTTAGCTGGACCTGAAAGTTTGAGGCTTTAAAATTTTCTGAACATCTCTGGATCTCAAAACGGAAGAAATTCAAAAACCCAGTTCTATTCTAGCCTCCTAAAACAGTTAATGGTAAAAAAAACACAGTCAGGGTAGTTTGTGATTTCTCTACAAGCAGCATCTGCTTCACCTTCACTGAGTGTATTTACACACCGGCTGAAGGAGGAAGAAAATAAACAAAATGTCAGCTATTAGTTAGTAAATCTGTCTGTGATTGACGTCTATGGGAATCACAGACGTGTTGCTGCTCAACTGGCTGCAGTAAAACGCCACTATTATCAGAATTTCTTTATTTCAAATCTTTGCCTCTAAACTATAATTTGTCATATCTGAAAATTATGAAAGTGGACATAAAATAAATTGTATTTATTCTTTTCTTTTCCCAAAAGATCAGTGTTTGAACTCAAACCAGGAAGTCAGAGTTAGACAATAGTTTGTTACTGCAGCTGCTAATGAAAACTAATAATCGTGTATTTGTTGGTTATGCTGCACCAATGGGGCGTTATTCTGGTATGGATGGTTTTCCCACATGGCACATCCCTGCTGCGGCGACTACTGGTGCCTTTCCACATCAAATGGAGGTTATTTATGACACGTGGGAAGGCACAGGGGCGAGAGTGTTAAACTAAAGTGAGCCGTGGCGAGGAGTTTGAGCCGAGTCAGCAAAGCTAGTAAACTCAGCCTTTCTGTTTGTTTGTTCATGACTTAACACACCACGTTCTAAAGCAATGTTTTTTAGTGTTTCGGATATTGTTTGGGGATTTAAAAGGCTCTTTTCAATCTGGATTAATCTGCAAACCCAGTTTTAAACCCTACCTGGTCCTGCTTGTTGGTGTGTCGAAGAAGGTGTCTGAAGAAGTCCAGACGGGAGCACTTCCTGACCAGGATCAGGTCCGTGGTGCCGTCGGCGAGGTGAGCGAAGGGCGACAGGCCCTTTGGACACCGGGGACACGCGCAGCTCATGCTGGCCGAATTGATGGCGATGAATTCGCCCTGAACCGTTTTCCATCCTCTGCTGCTGTCTGAAATACAGAAGTGATGAAGAACACAAATTTATCAGTTTACAAACTGCTGGTAACCCTCCTGAAGCCACAGTTTAGGTTTGTTTCTATTCTTTTAGGTCTGGGTTTCAGTTCTTGGTGATGTTTTTCTCACTTTATGACACAAGCCCTTCATTAATTCTATTTACTGACTTATAAAAACTTATTTCACGCATCTGTCTGCTCTGCAAACTTAATGGAAACTCTTATTTTTGCCATTTTTATATGCAGGTTAGACCACGTGTTGTTTTTAAATTACAAATAAACCCACAAAAATTGTTAAAAGAACTATTCTAAGAATAAAATAAACCAAAACTGACCTGAATCTTGTGATCTAATTACATACAGATTGCTATATCTAAAAATTGACAAAAACATGTATAAAAATTTATAAGCAGCAGTTTTGAAAGCTTAAATTTGTTCCTTAATTTAGAGGACAGGATAGAAGTTTATCCTTCAGCAGTACAAAAATAAAAAAAAAATAAAAATGGCATTGCAGTAAATTTTAAAGAGTTGATTGAGTTCACTTGGGGAAAAAAGAAATTAAGAATTTGTTGATCAATAAGGACATTTATCACGAGTTCTAGTTCTAATAATATTTATGCACACAGAAGTTAAATAAAATGGCAAGTGAAAAATAAAAAACCGAACTGAACCAGTCGTTTTGATATCCGAGCTACACGATGTACATTTAATCCAGGAAAATCTGTAAATGTTTGGCTGTCAGATCTCAGCCGCCGTCAACCTAAATGCTTTTAAAACCTTAAACCGAATCACAGATGGAGACAAACCGAACGCTTTTATTTGAGCACACTCCAGACCAGAATTACTTGTTGATGCAGAGAAAAATGGAAAGTGTGCAGCAGAAATCCAGTTGTGCTGAGCAAGTCCTTTCACAAAACGAAGGGAGGAAAAAAAATACAAAAAAGAGACTTCATTCAAACTCCTGCAGCAAACTTATTTTTAAAATTCACTCCACTTCATCTTATATGGCCTCCGACCTTAAAAACCCAACAATGGCTACAACGCAGTTATTCTTACAGATTTAAGATTTGGTGTGGTAGTTGCCGAGAGTCATTCTCACCAAATAATTTGAGTGCAAACAGACTATTCTAAGGCTTTTTTTTAATCTTGGCATGCTGGTTAGCAGGCAATATGAATTCCTTGAAGGAATGCTAGATAAAGATTTAATAAAACAAAACCTACAGATTTTTTTCTGCTTTGTTTAGCTTTTAGCTCCTATTTTGCTCATTTTGGCAACTGTTTAGTTTTAGCTTTAGTATCTGCTTTGCCAATTTTAGCATCTGTTCTCCTTTCTGCTGCCTTTAGCTTTTAGCCACTCTTCCATGCTTTTAGCTTTCAGCTTGTTTTGCTAATTTTAGCTTGTGTGCTGCTCATTTGTTCTACTTGTTTGCACGCCTGTTCCCTTTTAGCTTCATCAGCACATTTCAGCGAAGTCATTAAGCACTCAGGATTTAGACTGATTTCTCCAGTTTGGGTAAAAGCTCACGAGGTGGACAGATGTGCGACGACTGCACTTCACAAATCACCGCCCCGTTCCTCGGAGATTAGCGGCTGTTTTTGCAAAGTCGAATCAAAGACGCGGCGCTTGGACCCGCGGGACTGCCTCCGCTCGTCAACAGGGTGCAAAAAGGGATCACACGCGTCCAAATTAGCTTTTATGAGCACCTCAGAGGGACAATTATGCGATCTGAGAAAGCAAAAACGATTCATTACCTTTTCATTTTGCAAAACAAACTTAAAGGTGATAACGCAAACCAATGATAAGCCCATCGAGGCGACATAAAAAACCAACAAATATTGTAATTGGGTAGCTGTGATTAAAGCTACTCCTTAAAAAAAAGACAAAAATCTAAACACAACACGACCAACTGTGGACCGTCGGCTGTGCATTAGGAGAATGTTTCCAAACGAGTATTTGTTTTTGCTGAGCAGACTGGCTCATTTGCAGAGAGGGAGTGTGTCGTGCCTCATTGATTTAGCAGTTGTCTGAGATTTCCCTCAGCAGAGAACAAAAAAAAAAAACAAAAACACAAAACAAACGGCAGCACCGGCGTGCAGCAACCCCCCTGACAGAGCTGGCAGAAGCAAAAAAAAAAAAAAAAAATCCTGATTAGTGGGAGGCTGTCACACAGAACACACACACACACACACACAGGTTCTGCTCACTGTCATATTTATCCAGCCAAATAAACACACACGCTATAGGAATCTGCAGCAAGGCGAAGATGGAAAATCTCAAATTTAACACTAATTAAAGAAAGAAACACACACATAAAGCTTCAGTGCATGCAGGAGTCTGTACTTTATTTCCCACCAGAGGTTTGTGCTGATGTGAGCGCTGCAGATAATAAAGCGTTTGGTCAAAGACAAACAAAAAGAAGAAGAAGAGGTCTTCGAATCTAAGCTGAGTGGGCAGAAAGGTTCTGGTTCTGTTGGGAAACGGGTGACTTTATCAAGCAGGGAATAATCTAATCATTAAGGAAAATTTAAAAGCCCGGCATTCCAGATTTCAAGGTTCTCTTATGGTGATGAGACAAGATATGTAGCCGTTTTGGTCAAACCTAAAAAATAACGTTACGTGACAGCTCATGCTCAGAGTATGTGCTGTGAACGACTGTCAGCTACTACCACGTCAAATCTTAGCTCAATATCTGTAAAACTGACTAATTTGGAGCCATTTTTGTGTTTTGCAAGGTCAGCTGGATGTGGCAGACATCTTAAATCGGCTTCAGAAGTTGCAGACGTACATCCGATGGTCATTTCCTGAAGGTTTCATAGAAATCTCTTCTGTGGTTTATCACATATTTTGCTAACAGAGTTCACTCCAAAGATCTTGTACAATCTCAGTGCTTGGGGATCAGTCTCAGCTACTACCATACCAAGTTTTAGCAAAATATCTGTAAAATAACTTAGTTTTTGTCTTTTTTTTTTGAAAAGTCAGTTGGCTTGAGGTAGCCATCTTGCATAGAGTTGACTCCAAAGGTAAATCAGTTGTAGGTGTGCATCCAATAAATACTTTCTGATAGTTTTATTACAATCTGCCCAGTGTTTTATTAGATATTTTGCTACAAACATTATTGCAGAAACATTTAGCTCTGAAGACGTTCCAGCAGGGCGCACGGTGNGGGGGGTTGTGCAATGTCACTAAAATCAGAGCATATTCTCTCATCAATACCTCATTAGGAATTTTCAACACACTGCAGGAAGAAAAGAAAAAACATGGAGTGAAAAATGACAAAGTTTGTGACGGATATAATGACTCCGTTATTTACACTCCATCCAACTCGAGTTTTTAATCTTCCCCCCCAAAAAATGGTGAAAAAATGCAAATCTTCCCAGTTTTATGTGATCAGCCATATGCAGAAAGTCGGCCTATGTCGGGTTTTTCTTTTCTTTTTGTTTTTTTTGTCTATAATCTCAAACTAAACCCTGTGAAAACGCTCATTTTTAACACCAGTTGTGTCAACATGGAGAGAGAAGCAGATAACAAGGTAGAGGAATGAGAAATAGGCTTCTCCTTGTAATTAACGAGGCATATTTTAAATAATGAACTCGTACCGTCACCAGGCTTCTCTTTCTCTCCTGACATCTCGTTGTGCTCGTCCTTTGAGTGCTGACAGACGCGGCACCTGAAATACCAGCGTAACCTTGTTTCACAATCATTAAAACATCACTGTAGCTGTAACGCACTCTTATGATTCATTAAACTCAAATACATTCAGCCCATTTTAAACTTAAATATTTACATTTTAGCACTTTTGTCAGCAGCTACAAAGGAGTCTTTTGGAGCAGATTCACATACGTTTTTATGCAAAAGAAGTTATATCATAGAATAATGGTTTTCAGATCCCATAACAAATGTAAATGATGTCTGTGTCGAGAATATCAAACAGCACAGCACTTAGTCAGGAGCTTTTTAAATGAGACTAAATGGGCTTTCAGGCCTCAGTGATTTAGCTTTTCATATAAGCTCTGGAAAATGCAATGCTCCTATTGAAGGCATCGGATGAGTTAAGGTTTAGTATAATACAGCTGAAAAGCTTTAATATCTGAGGCTTCATTTACCCAGATCGACATGGCTGCTTATCTCTGGGATGTCCCACGTTGTCCCCGGCAGGGAGGAAAGAGATGCTGCCTTCATACAGGTTATGACACAGAAAGGTTTTTATTCCTGTGACCAAAAAAAAACAAAACAAAAATCCCAAATGTTAGTGTTTTTATAAGTTAATGCAAATTATTCTCCAACAAGTTGGAAGTAACATGAAAATAGCATGTCTTGAAGGATGGCATTTTGCCCATTGTATAAAGATCTCAATCAATGTATTAACGCTTGAAGTATGTGTTGGGGACAGGGGTGGAAATTAGCACCCGCCACCGGCAAAATGCGGGTAAATATTTGAAGTGAATTTGATCAACAAACACGCCTCTGTGGCGGGTTGGCAATTTGAACAGAAAAGGTGTTATTTGTCCTCCTGACATATAGGGGGCAGCAATGTGCTCGAGTTGCAGCTGTTACGTTGAGCCGCGTTCCCCTATCAGATACAGTTCCCCCTGCGTCTCCGTGCCGCGTACGCGGCAAAAAGCGCGCGTTCATGTTCAACGCTCGTTACCGCCACGCTGTGCTCGCGCTGCAAGGGAACTACGGAGACCGTGAAAGGTCAAACAACTTGTTTTGGCGAAGTTAACCCACCGTTTTGCTAGTGCGATAGATAGATAGATAGACTCTGTTATGGACAATATAGACAACGTGTTGACAAAAACAATTAATAATTAAAATAAATAATGACTTATCTATTAACAGAATTGTTGGGGCAAATATTTCTCATTAAAAAAACAAAAAAACATCATTCTTTTAGGAATTAAATGTGCTAATAATATCATAATACAGAGGAATAAACACGGTTAAGGAGTTGTTGGTAAATTATTTTTGTCCCATGTTTTAGAGGGGGAACAGATTATTTCAGACAGCTGAAATATTTGGTTCCCACTGGTAACTTTTGCAATTTGCAGTTGCACCACAACTGCTTCCACTCACCTCGATCATCATCATCATATGAAATAACTTTTTGTCACAACATAAAATAGTGGCTGGTAAAATATTTGAGTGGCTGGTAAAAAAATTTGTCAAAATTTTTAATTTCCACCACTGGTTGGGGATGACTCTCAGCTACTACCACACCAAACTGTAGCTCAAATTCTGTAAAACTGACTGCCTTATAGCCTTTTTTCTGTTTGCTAACATTTGATTATCAGTTTAAAGTAGGTTGACTCCAAAGGTTAGTCAGTTAAGTTACCCAGATGTGCCTCTGATGTCTGTTGACAATAAATTTCATGAACCACTGGACAGATTTTAATGAAACTCAAAGTTTTGAAGTCAACTCTGTTTAAGGTGGTCGCCACAGCTTATCAACCTTAGCAAACAGAAACATGGCTCCAACTCGGTCAGTTTTACAGACACGGAGCTACTGTTTTGTGTTTCAGTAACTAAGAGGCATCCTGCATGTTTTCCTTGTTTCCATGCTCCAACACACCTGATTCAGAGGTTAAATCACCTCTTCATGTTCTGCAGAAGCCTGTTAATCACCCATTGAGTCAAATCAGGCGTGTTGGAGCAGAGGAACAAGTAAAACATGCAGGATGGTGGCTCTCCAGGACCAGGGTTGCCTACCCCTGACCCAAGACATACTCATGGCTTTAAAAACTTTGAATCTGCAGCGATCTGCTGGGGCTCACTGTTGGAGCCCCCGTAAGACAATCTGCTCTGATTGGTTAACTGATTTCTCAAACATAAAAGACACGCGCTGCTCCTCTTCTGAAGTGTGCCAAACCAGCCAGCGGGCAGCCGTTATGCAGTCATGCCACACGGGGACACAAACCCAGAAAGAATTTGGGTTTCGTCGTGATTCTGCTGGCACGAAAAGTTCGATATAAAACAGACTGAATAATATTAGTTTGCTGCGCAGGGTGTTTTGGGATCAATTCTGTTTCTTTGTTAATGTGGAAGACTTAAATAACTTAGAAACAAGTAAATTAGCAAGATTTATCCTTGAGCACTTTAAAAAATGTGACCCTATTTAATTTGAAGCTAGGATTAAGTTAATGTTTTGATTTTTTTTTTTCACACATGCTTTTAAAGTGTGGCTCTGAATTATTCTCCTCTGCTCGGCTGGCCTCAGGTTTTATTTTTAAGTCTGATTTCCTATCTTGCATTTTTCAGAACACTTTATGAGTTTAAGTATTTATGTGTAGTCTCGCTGGGTGAGCCTGTTGATCTCGGTGGAGATGGAGCAGAAGCACCGATTTCCACAGGCCGGAGGCTGTTAGATTTATACGTTTAATCCTCCAAAGTCTGCATCCAGAGGAAACCTAAAGTTACGCTGTCATAAAACAAAACCATGTGAGATCAGTAACCCCTAAAGATGACTAGAGAAAAAAATCAGTACGAATGCCGAGTGCTGAATGACTTTGCTGAATCTGGAATTGAGTTGTTAAAGCTAAAGGATGCAGGACGCTAGCTGACAGAAACAAAATTCAGCATCAGCATTCACATTATTGTTTCAACAAGTTTAGAAAACGCTCGCCAACGTACCTGACAGGTCATATCTGGCAGGACCGAGCCACCTCTTCCTTTCACTCTCTGCCTGTAAATCTCCATAGAAGCCATACCCGAGCAGGGAGATGGAGTATCTGAGGAAGACATCTTTTTGGTGAACAGAACATACGTCCATCGGCTGGGAATCACCTGTTAGGACACACAAGTGATACAACTTACCCCCTTGGTGACTTCAGTTTGCAGCACAGATAAATCTAAAACGGGTTGCCGCAATGATCGTTCAGAGGTTCTCTTTTGTTTCACACACAACAAGAACGTCAGATGCAGAAAGTTCGAAAACTGAGATAAGACGTGCTGGGACTTCTTATTCACGACTTCCACTCACCCACAACGATGTGTAAGGCGGAGGTAATGGGATCATTTGTTCCCACAGTGGCAAAGCAGACACAATCAGTTGACCCTGTTGGTAAAAAGACACAAAAAGAAGAAATATTAGCAACAATATGACTCTGAACGTTATTGTTCAGCTGTGTCAGATGGGTTTATCTGTAAACATCAGGGGTCTCCAATCCTGGTCCTTGAGGGCCACTATCCTGCATGTTTTCCTTGTTTCCCTGCTCCAACACACCTGATTCAGTGGTTAAATCACCTCTTCATGTTCTGCAGAAGCCTGTTAATCACCCATTGATTCAGATCAGGTGTGTTGCAGCAGAGGAACAAGTAAAACATGCAGGATGGTGGCCCAAAGAGGACCAGGATTGGAGACCCCTGGTATACATCAAGGCTGGTTTGGCCAGTTGACCTGTTTTAGTTCCCATTATTCATATTTCTCCTGTTTTCCTTCATCTCTGTAGGACGGATCCACTGTCTGCAGATCTAAAGATGTCATTGTGGTCTTTGTGAACAATCATAATAAACACAGAAGAAACAAAACTAGCATTTCTTGAAGGAATGCATATAAGTTTAAATGGAAAAACTGTTAGCATTTGGAGCAGGTGTTGGGTTTGACTCTCACCTACTAAACAAACATAATTTGAGTTAAACGTCTGTGAAACTGACTGAGTTAAAGCCATTTTCGTGTTGGCTTATGTTGATTAGCTGTGGTGTCCATCTTGAATGAGGTTAACCCCAAAGGTTGAGTTGTAGATGTACACCCAATGATTACTTGGAGAGTTTAATTAAAATGTGTCCAGTGGATCATGAGATATTCTGCAAACAGACACGATGGCAGATGATAACACAATAATGCTGTATTTGTCGGCCGAATACAGAAGCTTGTGTCATTTCGTGTGTTCTTGGAAGAATCTTTTAAGACCGCTTAATGCTTGTTTAGATGACACCGCTTTAGTGATTTCCGTTTACTTCCGACAATTGTGAACACGTTTTCATGATGTCTAACCTGGCAAACAGGAAAATTTTTTACATGCTGGAGGAGCTGATTGAGCTTTTTAAATCCATTTTTAAGACCCTACATTCCCCGCGGAGCCCTGTCAAATACACAGCAGGAATATCAGCAGTGCATAATAATGTGCCTCGCTGAGACATGAAAGGTACATTATCCTGACTCCAATGCCACTGTACCTAGCTTTTAGACTGTACAGACAGAAAGACGCAGCAGATGGAGAGATAAAAACAGACACGCAGTGCTTGTTAGGCCTCCTTCGCACTGAACGACAGCCCTCTGAAATGCATCACAACCTACACAACTAATTTAAATGTTGGTTGGACTGCAGCAAATTTGGAAAACCTCCTTCAATGTCAAGGCAACCGTGATGCTGCTAGTGATGCAAGGGGGCCAAAATTAAAAATTTGGTTCTAGCCAAGGGCCAATCACGATCAATATTTATTAAAAAACTACATAAATTAATTGGTTTTAGATGTATTATGTCAAATCATTCATATAGAAATATCAATTACCTTTTCCCAGTTACAGATTATACAGAATTTAGAGCAAACAGACTTTAATGAACACAGACAAATAGATCAAACTTCAAAAAGCACATCATTAGCAGTCATTTCTTACACCTCACTCAGCTTTTAAATGAATTTTTAAACATTAAAACAGACAAAAACCTGATCATACAGAAATTAAAACTATATATTGTTGGCTTCTAAGTCACTGTCAGAGAAAACTTCACTAATTAAGCTCAGTTTTTTTTAAGCAAAATAAGAATCAGAGACTCGATCTGAACCAGACTAGAGGGCCGGATGAAATGTTACAGAGGGCCAGATCTGGCCCGCGGGCCTTGAGTTTGACATGTGTATGCTAGACTCCTAATGCTCACCAAATAGGTTTTCTGTGTCCCTGCGATGTTCTCCTGATGTCACAGCACCAGCTGTGAGAACTTTTGTCATTTGAGCCTGTCGAGACGTTCAAATTCTTGTAACTTGTTTCGTACTGCAGCGAGTTGTAAACGAAAGGAGAGCAGCGGGGCAAAATGTTATTTAGTTTGTTTCTAAACTATCCAAACAACTAAGCAAATGCCAAAAAGGTCCAATAACTGCAGATAATTCATCAGCTTGAAAGTTTTGTCTCAACTGAGGAGTTACATTTCTGTATGAAGATCATACTTCCTAAGAAAGACTCTTCTTCTTTGGGCTTTTCTGCTGCGTATCAGTATTTATTTTTGTTTTTAGTAGTGGTGCTGACTGTTTAGGAGGAGAACTGCAATGAGGTGCCTCAAGTCGGAAGTGGGTATAAAGTTTTTGCATTTTGCACAGTCCATGTGATGTGCATCAGTATGATTCAGCCTTGAGCGTGGCTTGGTATATATTGGCACATTGCAGCCACATTGTGAAAGCACAGCAGTAACTACTGAGAGCATCACGAGCATGGTATGGTCATGATTTAGCTGTAAATTAGGCATGAGGCCAGTGTGGCCTGTCCTGCTTTAAATTCTCGATGATCAGGCTACATGGTTGCATGTGGGCCCCACATCATGGATACAACATGCTGTGACTATAATAATGAACCACCACAACCATTACAGTGGTTTGGAGCATCCTCAAAACCATCATGGAGCTATTATGCTCTATCATGCATAATTAGGAGCCCACTGCGTTCTTAATGTGTCTGAAGATCCTGCAAAAACCATCAACATTGCTGCTGATTTTTTTCTTTTTCTTTGGTTCAATTTTTTTTAAATTTGTAGCAGAGTTGTCATTCAGTGTGAAGAGGGTCTTAGAAACGGATAAATGTTGATGGAAAATATTGGCAATGTAACTGGGAAGGAATATCTTCTGAACTTTTAGTAGTGGAACTAAAACCTTTTCAAGAAAAAGCTCATGTTTCTTTTATTACCTGTATATTTAAAAAAAAATCCCTGTACCAAGTTGCTGCTTGGCTACAAACAAACTCCCAAAGCATCCTCATGAGATTTCAGCTGCGCCTTTTATATGCTACATTTCCAATTTCCCAAGAGAAAGTCAAAGAAACATAACATACTCCATTTATTCTATGCAAATGTTTAATAAATGGGAACTTTTTCTGCAGTTTCTCTGCAATAAGGACCAGTACAATAGGTTTTTGCTAGTCTTAACAAAGTAGTAGTTACTTGTGACATGAAAGGTTTGGTGACATGCAAAATTAGGTGTCTTTCAAAGCTGCAACCACGAAAGCCAAACTTAGCTGAATGATTTTATGAGAGAGACTGCAGTCATGAAGTTAACTAATCTCGTCGCCCTTGGCTCTGGGCTCTAATCAGCGCTCTTCAGCCAACAAATGAAGGATAAGAGGCATTCCCCGCCTTGTGAGAAATGTTGAGTTTGATATTAAATCTTTCAACTTGAGAGGTAATAAGGCTCTATCTCTCGCTCTCTGCGCCCTCATGGAGTAATTTTAAACCTATCTGCCCAACTTTGATCATCTTCAAGTGGTAATATGGAGCTACTGCCGCTGATAAAAGACGGAGTGAGAGTGGAGGGAAGAGAGAGAAATCTAACTAGTAATGTTTTGAGCTGGATCACAGAAGCGTGACAGGGGAGGCCTGAGCCTGTCATTCAGAGACGGACAGACAGATAAGTCAGAAGATGAGCTCCCTCTTTTGCCATCTTGAGCTTTCTATGAATATCACTTATCTGGCCTTTGCTTCCTCTGAGCTTCATAATCACATCTGAACACTTTGCTGCCGACAGCCCTGCAATGCCTGTTTTTTCTTTCTCCATGCTGGATGTAATAATGGTGACATTAAGCCACAGTTTTATTCTTCTAAAGCTACTCTGTACAAGCCAAGTCCCTTTGAAAGAGTACAACTGGTGCACATGATGTTCAGCCCTCAGATGCTTGATGTTTTATTCCCCTTAAGTTACTCGAGCTCTGTAGCCTGTTGACATACTCAGAGGAGAGAACTGTCACAATCCTCAGCTGAGCAGCTCTGGTTTTTATCTGCATTTCCCCTAAAAATGTCTCACCAGTAAGATCATCCTTATCACTTCAGCTATGAAATCTGTGCTTTTTAGTTTTGCTCCAAAAAGATATTTTTGCTGCGTGATTCCTCAGGAACATAAATGAATTTATGGCTCCACTTGTGACAGTTTCTTTTTACTACGGCACAAAACACTTCTTGAAAAGGCACTTAAGGGATCTAAGATTTTCATTAATGAAGACTTCACGGAGGCAGTAAGGAAAAGGAGGGCGGAACTAATGCCGGACTTTAAAGCAGCACGTCAAAGAGGGGACATTGCTTACTTACGTTATGATAAGTTGATCACCCATCCTCGCACTAGTACCCCTATATAATCTAACAATGTATGACAGACAACCAGACACAGCTGACGTCCACCTCTGAAAGACAAACATGCAACAGATTGCGGCCTACGAGGATATAGAGCTACCTGTATTCCAACACAGAAACTATCATCAGCAAGATTTTGAAAATGACATTGATCCTGATAACAACTTCTATAATGTCATTAATGACAGTTGTCACTATTACAGCGATGATCAGTTCAACAATAGGATTAAAACAGAACAAAAGCTGTCAATAATTCACTTTAATAGTAGAAGCCTTCATGCAAATTTTGACAGCATCAAACAGTACCTTCAGCAACTTTCACAGACCTTCAATATTATTGCCTTATCAGAAACTTGGCTCATTAATGACAAGGACATAGACTTTGAAATCAATGGTTACGAAATGGTTTGTAAGAACAGAGAAAACAAAAATGGAGGAGGAGTAGCTTTATTTGTTGATAAGAAGATTAATTATAAGCTGATTGAAACAATGTCAACTGTCATGGACAACATGTTTGAATGTGTGACTATAGAAATAATCGTGGAAAAAAAGAAAAATGTCTTAGTTAGTTGCATTTATAGAACCCCTGGATCAAATATTGAAGTACTCAACAACTGGATAGAAGAACATTTTTTAACAATTAGTCAAAAAATAACATTTTTTTGTGGGGATTTCAACATTGACCTTCTTAATCCAAACAAACATAGAATGACTGAAGAATTTATTAACACCATGTTCAGTCTAAGCCTGTATCCTAAAATCACCAGGCCCAGTCGCATTACATCGCACTGCGCTACCTTAATTGATAATATTTTTACAAATGTTCTGGAACATAATTTAATCAGTGGATTATTAATGAATGATATAACTGATCACTTACCAGTATTCATAGTCTATGACTGTAAGGGCAAAAAAGACGATCAAAAAATAGAGACGCATTACAGACGGGTTACGTCTGAAGAGACATTAAAAGCTCTAGAAGCTGAGTTTTTGGCCTATGATTGGAGATTAATATATGGAATGAATGATNTATCTTCTTTTTATACTTGTATCATGTTCGAATAAATTTTTTATTATTATTATTATTTTATTATTATTAAATAAGCAGATATTCCAACAAAAATGCGGTAATACCCATGATATGCCAGTAGGTGGCAATGTCATCAGCGTTAATGACATTAAAACAGAAGAAGCATTCTGAACATAGTTAAAACTTCTCAAAAAAAAAACAGCTAGTTTTTTTTCTTTGGTTGTGTTGAAAACAAAAATTAATAATTTGGAGAAATTTGTGAAAAATTTCAAAGTTCAATAATGTTAGTTCTAGGCAAAGCTTTAATGACTTATAATTTCTACAAAATCAAAGTTTGTCAAATACACAAGAAAATATTCGATATTGAAGCCTGTTGTCATTACGCTTGCACAGGTTTTTTGCCCCATTTTTTTAATGCATCATTTGCACTTGCTATCTGCTCCATCTCAGCATTCTACTCGAAAAAGCTGTTGTTGCAAATAAACCCATCCAGTTTAGCAGATGTGAGCAATATGCCTTTTTATTGCTTCACAATCGCTGAACAATCTAAATTTACCCACCACTACAAACAAAGCAGGCACAAAGGAAACGGAGATAAATTATTACATTTTTACTGTAAATGAATAAGTGATATTTTGTGCTTTCTTGATTATAGCTGCAGCCTCTTATGTTTATGATGAATTCAAATTTTTGCCCTTGGTTTTTAATTTGGACCAAGGAATGCCGCCNNCCCCCCCCCGACAGAGAGGTTTGGAACTTCCCTTGGTCTCATTACAGCTTCCATTACTAGATTTATTGAACTATTTCACAGTTTATTTGCAGAATGTCTGCCTGCCACTCACTAAAAAAGATTAATGATTTTCCTGACATCCCTGCCCACTTTTTATACAGGCAGCTGTGTCAGATGAGTTTATCTGTATACATCAGGGGTGTCCAATCCTGGTCCTCAAGGGCCACTATCCTGCATGTTTTCCTTGTTTCTCTGCTCCAACACACCTGACTCAGAGGTTAAATCACCTCTTCGTGTTCTGCAGAAGCCTGTTAATCACCCATTGATTCAAACCAGGCGTGTTGGAGCAGAGGAATAAGTAAAACATGGAGGATGGTGGCCCAAAGAGGACCAGGATTGGAGACCACTGAACTAAACCTTCAGTTGGTAAGGACTGAAGCCGTCATTGTCTAATAAATTCACAATAACTTTTGAGATTGTGTCAATAAACAAATGATGATGATTATATCCTGCCTCCTGTTGTGTGGCACACCTGATAAACCGTGACTCTGAGTGCTGTTTAGAAAATAAGATTAGGAACATGTGAAAATGGGCTGTGGCCTGAATAACATTAATTTTGATGCTGACATTAATTTATTCATTAGTTGCATGATTATTGTTCGTAAGCATTGATTTTCTTGACTTAGTTGAGACAAACGTCTGCAGTTTTTGCGCTGTACAGTTATTTCTTTTTTTCTTTGTTTTTTTTTTACATTTTTTTTTTACAACAACTTCTTCTGAGTTGAAGTTTTGAGGAATGTTTGGCCCTGGCCTTTTTAAAAATGCATATCATGATGTGAGCTGACTAAAGCTCTTTTAAAATTTCCTTTTAGACCTTGAAGCAGTATACCAACGGTTTTTTAAAACGTGTTGAAGAATCTGCCCAAAAAAACCTGCCTGAGTTGCCTCGAATTTTCAGTGACCTAAGGTACTTTAATCTATACCGAAATGCCCCCAAAATCTACACACCTAAGTAAGATCTTAATTGATATTTAGTTTGTAAAATGAATCAAACATTCCAGCTGTGTTTATCTAATCAATCATAACAGTCCTTGTCCTGATTTTTTCTTTTTGTTTTTTTAATCAAATCACTTACAAACATCACACTGTGCTCAGGATAGCCACAAATTGCTCTCCACACGTCATCCCAATTAAATTTACAGTGATTTCAAAATGTTACCCCAACGTTTCCATTCATGGCATTTGGAGAAATTGACCCTCTTGCTGGCCCATGGTGACACCCAACATAACAAAGCAACCATGCATCAGTTCCTCACAGTTTGAGGTAAACAAAATGGTTATTCCAGACTCTTAACCATAACCAACAAAAACAACTGGTCTATATTTGCAGCACAAAAAGCTCCTCCTGCAGTGAAGGCACAACAATTTTGACAGAACTAATAAGGACGTGATGCATTTATCTGTGGTTTTCTGTGAGGCAGGACCAAAAAAGGAAGACTTATTCTCTTCAGGGAATAAGTGAAACTTGTGTCTTTGAGGCAAACGTTAATGTTTTAAGCAAGAATAATGTGTTTTACAAAGGCTGCTGCTGGAAGGAACAGATGTACAGTTCTTTTAAGATTGAATGTAAAATCAAGGATGTAGCTGTGGAAGAAAAGTCTTTCATGTTAAATCCAGGAAAAAAAAACAAAAAGATCCTAAAATTGCATAATAGGCAAATAATGTATGCTGAAATATAACGTTGATACATTATTATTTTTGTAGGAGTTGCTACTTCAGTGTTAGTTCAGATGTAAAAAGTTGAAATGGTTCTACTTTTATCAGTTTTTACGAATTAGGTTTGATACAAAATAACAATGAGTAGCACATTTTTGCAGCTGCAGTTTATCCAGCTCAGGGAGGAGGAGACAAGCAGCAGCTAAAGGAAGTGGAAGCTTTTAGGACTTTTGCAAGTTTCATGCAAATGTTTTGCTAGCATGCAAAAAACTGACATCACAGTACTGGTTGTGCTGAAATCTTTTTTTTTTTGTTATTGTTTTAGCTTGAAACCTGTAAAACAGGAAATGCAGCAGGGATGAATGTGCAAACAGCTTTGTTTTCTTCAGGCACCTGTACAAATGAATGGAAATGTTATATACATAATGTTATATACATAAGGTACTAAAAGTAAAGCAAATAAGCTGAAACCTATGTTCCAACGCAGTCTGAGTAAAAACATCAGAAAGGAAATTTAAAATATAAGCACTGGATCGGTTGGTCTCTGCAGTGTGTTTCAGATGGATTGAGAGAAAGTTTTTCATTTGGAATATTTCCAAAATTCTCCATTTTAACTTCACATGGAAAGTTTTTGAAAATTTACCGCAAATTTTCCGCTTGTTTGCTATCCCTAGTTTGCACGTGCTCAAATTGATTCTATCGGATCATGTGCACCACAGCGTCCAACTCATGGGTCTACGGTTCAGCCCGCTAAGCTTGGAGCCATGTACTGATTTCTCAGTAATTATCTTTAAAAGAAGAAAACAAGTTTGACGGATTGCTCCACAGGAATTTGAAGCACTTTTTAAATCCTTGTGGTCCTTGAGTCATTATTGTCCATGTTTAAATAACAAGAAGTGCTCTTGCTGTTTGTTTTCCTTCAGTCCTTATTTAACTCCTAGTCTTTGTGTCTTTGGCATCACATTTGGAGTGAGAGTTTTATTGTTGCATTTGTCTTGCTGGTCCACATAATCACAAAATCTTAGCTTGAACGTAAACATCAGATCTGAAGGACCCTTATGCACAAGTACTGACATTTCCATCACACAGGTCCCACTACTGCACACTGAAACTAGACAATAGACCATAAATTAGGAGTTACAGCAATGCGAGTGAGTGATTTACTCTGATATGTATAGGTATCATCATAGAGCGCAGTTACTGGGCTGTAACTAGTTAGGAAACAGCATTTGTGAGGGAGTTGCCAAAATGTCTTGCGACATTTGTGGGGATTATCAATTTCTTTGTGAGTAGCAGAGGCTCGCAGCTCTGTTGCTTGAATTTTTAACATGTTCCAAAAAAATCTTTTCCCAAAATATTCAGCAGTAGTATTAGTGTCTCAAATCCTTCTTAAGAAACAAAAGATTTGTGTAGTTTCTTGCAGTATTGAGTCATGTTTGAGTCTCCCACTCGTGTCCGACAGTCACAGCCCAGAAAGATGCTACCTTACCAACCAATTATATTTAATCTACAATTTAAAGACACCTGTGCAGCGAAAACCGATGCAACAACACACAATGTCATTCAATGTAAGTTTGATTCAACACATTAAAGTTAAAAGTAATAAGGAGAGCATAATAGTGGTCGCCTCACAGCAAAATGGTTGCAGATTCAAGACTCGGCTGTGACCTATCTGCATGGAATTTGCATGTTCTGCCTGTGCATGTGTTGGGTTTCTCCAGGTACTGGAACAAATTGTCATAAGGTGTGTCAGAAAGCCTGCAAATACCAGGAAATTACTGACAAAAGTTGTCTTTAAACCTCCGAAATAGTTTCATGCATTACAACTGCCAAAGCCCACCTGCAGGAATGATCCCGATGCGTAAAGAACACGGCACCAGCTCAGCATCCGACTGGTTTTGGTCCACATCGTGGTCGGTTTGGGTCCTGGTAACCAACCCATGCAGGAGCTCGCTGAACATCCCGTCTCCACCCACACACACCACCCTGGAGAGACGAAAGGAAATGAGCAACTTGGATTTGTCACAAGTTTTTCCTTCTGATTCACCTCTGAGCGCAGTTCCCTGCTGGTTGTCACGTAATGAGTTGAGTTACATGAACATGTGTACAAGGCACAAAATCCTGAAGAAAAAAAATGACTACATAGCAAGAAAACTTTGACAATAATGAAACGGGGCAGCTGTGAAACCCTACAATAAATAAGAATATCACGCTGTGCCACCAGGCATTACAGCTTCCTGAGTCGAACTTAAAACCCACTGAAATGCATCTTTAATATATTACATGTACTATAGAATAAAAACATAATGGACTCTAACCCTGCTTTTGGTGTAACAAACATAAAATGAATAGAAGCTGAAATAACATGGCACTCAGGGGAGGCTTTTAGCTTACTTGGCTTCTTAATTTGCTCAAACAATTTACAATTTGAGCTAAAAAAACAGTAACTTTGATGCATGTCAGCGATTTGTCACTTTTAATGTATTTAAATGTTGGTATTAAGTGTTTACAGGCCTAGCATCACATGGAGGAATGCATATCGCCCGCTGCCTTTCATGCCAGAAGTTTTAGCTTCGATCCTCTTATGTTAAGAAATGACTTTGGTCAAACCTGGAAATTAATGTTAAACACAATCTCATGTACGTGTTGTGAATGACTCAGCTACTCCATCAAATTTTAGCTTAATATCCATAACCTTGACTGAAATGTAGCCATTTTTTCTGTTGGCTAATGTCAATTAGCTGTGGCAGCCACCTTGAACTCGACTCTGAAAGTTAATCAGTTGTAGATTACTCAAGTTTCATTAAATACATCCAGCGGTTCATGAGATGTTTTGGTAACGCACGCAGATAAAGGCAAAAACAGGCAAAAGAAAAATTCAAGACTAGATGTATCTGCAAGGAAATTAATTAAAAACAGAAGGCGGGTCAATGTTTGGGATCTTAAATGCTTGTTACTAAGCATCAGTAATTATTAATTGACCTAACACAGATTACAGAACAACAGATCTTTAAAAGGCTTCTCCTCAGCTTTATTAAATCCTGAAAAGACAAGAGTCAGCAAAACAACACGGCAAAGAATCAATGTTCAAATCCTGCAAGCAGCAGCTGCCTTTGTGAAGCACTCACCCATCATATTTGTCTAGATTGGCCTCCGTTTTCAAGTGGTCTCTGGCATGATTAGCCCGCTCTGTAACTGCAGAAACCAATTAAACGCCAAACGTTAGTGCAATAAAAGGCAAACAAAATCACTGAACTTTTTTTTGTGTCGACTGGTAGAGCAAGTGAGCTATTATGGGCATTTTAATATACAAAACGCAGGAAAAGCAGTGCACTTTTGTTCACCACCGAGCTGATTAATGTTCGGAAAACGCCAAGGCACAGAGGCACAAACGGCCTAATTCAGCTATTGTACTGTATATTAACAAAATGAACCCTGAGACAGACAAAACAAAAACAGCATTTCAACAGTAAATCTGTTTAGCAGCCGTATAATACAGGCCCAGATATAATCATTGCAATTCAAAGCAGCTATAGGAACCCCGGAGTGAATAGTGCTCACTCCGATGGACCATCAATACTCCAGACTCTGTGTTGCAGTAGCAAAACACTTATTGAATAATAGATGTGTTTGGATATCCAAGCTTATCAAGTATCACAGCTTCCATTAAGGTGGTGGTGTGATTAATGCAGCCATAAGCAAAATCATATCCTAGCGAGGCTCCTCGGTCCCTGCGAGAGGCCGCGGTGGCAGCAGAGATCTATACGGCGGCCGGCGAGACTCATTTTTTATTTAAATGTTGTGGAATGCCACTGATAGAGACCCACCAATCACGTCCGTAAAGATGCCGGCTCGCCGGAACACCGGAGCCACCTTCTGCTCGTAAATACGCTCCCCGCGCTGCTTTCCTCCGTATGGATTGATGTACACCAGCAGGCTCTTGGGTCGGTTGGCTGCGAAGTGAAGGATAGTCGGAGAAAATGTTAGTTTTATTTTGTTTTGACATGAGCTTGATTGGATTTTAATTAAGTAAAGACACATTCAACCTGTCCTGTGCTCAAAACATGCCGCTTGATAAATAAATGGCGTGTCCGCTAACTGTGAAAGGAGTATGAAGCAAACCAGAGGCACTGCATCATTTGGTGATAAACCTACAGCGTGCTGCAAGGGAGAATACTAAATGGCTTGTTTAGTGCTGTTCTAGAAGACTGGATTTGAGACAAAAACACTGAAGAAATTGGATTGGATCAAATGTTAAATGAGCAAAAAGGGCTCCATATTGTTTGGCAATAAGACAAAAGCTCCATTAGATTACATAAATGGGTTGTCAGTGGGTGATGTAGAGGTGTTCTGTGGAGGAGACTTGCACTATTAAAGACACACAGACTTCATCTTCACAATGAATGTGGTCAATTTTCTCCAGCTGATTAATCTTGCCAAGCAAAATAGGAGCAGGGGGACCATTTCAGATGGATTAAACCCGCCTTGAAGTCTTATTTCTGCATGTTTGAGACGCACTAAAAACCAAACACGGGATAACTTTGCAAGCATATTAATCCCAGAGTGTGAATCGTTCTGTTTTCCACTCAATTAGAAATAAAACATTATGTTAAACTGATATTAATAGCCATACAATATATTATTGCAAGGGATCAGGTTTTAAAAAGACAAAAAAAATAGTAGATTTGCAAATATGAGGGATTCAGTGTCTGCTGAAATTCTGTCTATATTCACACCACCAAATGTTCTTTTGCTCTGCTGCTGTGGCACAGATTTGAACTGCAGATTTGTCTTTGCTAATAGCTTCATATATATATATATATATATATAGTTTTATGTAAAGCTGCACAGTATATTGTATTGCAATATTGGCATGCAAGATATTAGTTCTGCTAAAGAAAAACACATACAAAGTGAACATTTTAATGACAGACTATAAGTAGAGGAATGAGGTAAATGTGAGTTTACTGCAAATATCGTCAGCGCAGTACTCAACATTAGTTTTGGAATCGTGCAGCCCTAGTTTTAATGCAATCTGAAGTCATTGTGATTCATAAATCAATCAGTTTTAACTTGAAATTTGGCCACAAATACACACCGGAACCATAGAGATTTGAGGACTAACAGAATGTTGTAATGTTCCTTCTTGCTGCATGCTTGTCCATCACTGACACTAAAGTAAATAATTTGTTATATTTGTAATGAGTTCATGAGTTTGGTTTTTGCTTTTTGCTTTGTCTTGTTTTTAGGGATTTTTGTATTTGTCTTCTGGGTTTTTGGTTTAGTTCTTGTCTTTGTTTTTCATTACCCACCTGCCCTCAGTCTGCTCCTGCTTTCCTGTCACGCCCATCTCCACCTGTCTACGATCCTCATTACTCACCTGTGCCCATTTCTCCTGATTTCCCCGTCTTTAAAACCCGTTCTCTTGTTTCACTTCCTCCCCAGTTCATTGCCTCAGGTGCGGTCTTTATCTTCTGTCCCTCGCCTTTTGTCAGTTTTTATGTCTTGAAAACTTTCATTTTATCCTCAGTAGCACAAGTTGCCGTTTCAGCGTGTCCTTAAATGAAATCTTTGTAAGCAAACATTGTGTTTACCTACAGAAACAGCCAAAATGACTGAAAAAAGTACCTTTAAAAGGAGATAAGCACGTGAGAACTGAGATTTTCTATTTGATTTTTGCCCCTCCCTGATGTTCACGTCAACATGATAAGCAGAGTTTAAACTTTCCCAAAAGATTACTTAGAAAATTTACAGTAATAATCCCTTTTATACACATCAGATCCATAAAAATAATGTTTTTATAGTCTATTAAGGAGACAACCTTGGGTCTTTAGACATTTTAGTGTTAACGTTCCTCAACATTTCTCAGTAAATGTCTGAAATAGATGGAAAAGTCAAAGTGTACATGTAATATTTGTTATTTTATTTTATAAGTTACCATGTATTGTTCAAAGAACAACATGTCATATCGCAGTGACGGTACATAATAGTGTGAGAAATGTGCAACGAGAATGGATGAAAGCAAATTAAAGTGTCACTTTTCTACATGTTTAACCTATTGAATTGTTGTGTTACATCAGTCTGGGTTCACAAAATGCACAAAATGTCAGCTTTTATCAGAGGAGAAACTATCACCAACTAAGTCTCATACTGGAGCTACTGTTTTGTTTCATTATCGTAAAGAAAGGAGCTGTAGGTGGATCCTCAGAGCATCGAAGTTTTCAGTTTTAGTATCAAATGAGGATAAAATGATTAGTTGTTGCGAGTTATTCAGGTAGAAGTTTAGGTGAAGGTTTGAATGGTGCTGTTATCACTTGACACTATTGCCCCTTTTCCACGTGCTCTAAAGGTACCGGCTGCACTCCACTCAGCTCGCTTTGCGCGCGTTTCCACCGGCATTTTTTCGAGGCTGGTCCCTGCTTCTTTGGTCCCTGTTTCGGAGTAGGGCCAGCTGGGTGGGCGGCGCAAGCTTAGCTCCTGTTCACTCATTGGTCGTGGGTGCGACCAGATGCTAGCATAAAGAGCGAACGGTCGGAATCCAGAGCATTTCTTCCTGAAGTCTCAGGAGAATCCCTATAAGTTTAAAAAACAGCAACAACACAGGGCGAACGTTGTCCATAGCGCTTCCGTTGTTTACACAACTTGTGCCAAGTTTTCGTAGCGCCCTTCCCCCCGCAACATGAGGAGGCGTTCCTCTGCTACCGACCAAACTGGCCGGTGGAAACGCGATGTATTCTTTATCGAGCTGTGTAGAGCGGAGTAGAGCTGGACTT
Source organism: Kryptolebias marmoratus (assembly GCF_001649575.2). Lineage (NCBI taxonomy): Eukaryota > Metazoa > Chordata > Actinopteri > Cyprinodontiformes > Rivulidae > Kryptolebias > Kryptolebias marmoratus. The sequence goes on along the minus strand of NC_051447.1, from coordinate 17,206,113 downwards.
CTGAATTAGGGCCCGTGTGTGTGCTTGTGTTTATCTGTCTGACAGCAAAATATCTCATGAACCACTGGACGGATTTTAATAACTGGATGAACATCTACAACTCATTTACTTTTAGAGTCAACTTGATTCAAGATGGCTGCCACAGTTAACTGACTTTAGCAAACGCAGATATGGCTTCAACTCTGTCAGATTTACAGACAATGAGGTAAAATTTGATGTGGTAGCAGCAAAGTTACCTTTAATATCTCACATGATCTTTGCTTAAAAGTTTGGCTTTTTTTTTTTTTTTCAAGGAAATTCAATAAATGTTCAATGGATTTCTCTGAGCAGCTCAGAATCTAAATTAACTCCCTGTTGCTGTCTTTGTCCTTTCAAAAGAGACTTCAGCAATTTACATTTGAGTGTTTTTACAGATAAGTATATGACATAAACACAATCAGTTAAATTACTCAGAAGCTGTTCATGTGTAAAAGTCAGATGTACACTGTTGCATAATCTTTACCTTAGAGTTAATTTGTTCCTATCTATGCTGGGTGAAGCTTAACTATGTCTTGGCACAAACGCTCAGCCGTGTTCCATCATTTATGACTCATGGATCAAAGTTCACACTCTATCAGATGGAGGAGGACATTAGCGAGCACATACTGAGTGATGACAGCTGCTCGTTTGTGGCTCGGACCCACTGCTCACACAGCTCCTGGTCGGCGCAGTGAAAGGTGACGTCGCTGCACCACCACTGGTGCTGACGGGTCTTCCTCACGAAGGAAACTGGAAGGAAACGAAAACAGAGCGCCGTAAATGCCGAGCAACAAATACCTTGCAGCTTTTCTACGGGGAGCGAAAGAAAAGTCTACGTTACCTCTCAAACCAGAGAACTCCTTATCTGCTGATAACAAACAGTTAAAGGCAGCGATGCCTTTTATGGCAAAGTTTTAGACAAAGATCATCTTGTGTTGAGAAATGACGGCGTTCTAGTTGTTTTGGTCAAACCTTGAAAATAACGTGCAATGTCACAAGAAGTGTCAGCTAATTCTGGTAACTGTGGCAGACATCTTAAATCAGGCTGACACCAAATGTTATATCCAATCTGTCCAGTGGCTCGTGAGATGATTTGTCAATAAACAGTTTTAAGCAAAGCTCTTGTGCAATGAGTAGCACTTGTATGTGTTGTAACTCTCAGCTACTACTACAACAAGTTTTAGCATAATATCTGTTAAACTGGCTGAATTGTAGACATTTTTTTTGTTTATTTTTAAGTTCAATTGGCTCTGGCAACCATCTAGAATTGGTCTGACTCCAAAAGTTAATCAGTTGAAGACATACATATGAATACTTCCTGGAAGTTGCATTCAAATACATCTAGTTGTTCATGAAATATTTTGCTAACAGGCAAACATTATCACCTTCACTTTCAGCAGCAGGCAGTTGCAGACAAATTCCCATATCCTGCCGTACAACATGATCTAAAATGACCAAACTGAGTTTTGCTACAGTTCAGCCTTGCCCTGAACGTGACCCCCAGTTTTAACCAAGTGGGTCAATCAGATATTTTAATAAGAGTCAGAAATGAAGGGAAAGAGGAGGAAGTGAAGCACTACTGAGAACATAACTGAAATATTTACATTGAGCGGAAGAAACTCCCTCACTAAGCACTTTGACAGCAGATCCACTCAGCAAGCATTTCAAACTCAAATTATCCCACTAAGCATTTCTTTTCATCAGATGAAAAAGTTAACTTTTCATGGAGGAGCTTCAGTTCAAATCCCCGACGGAGGCATAGGAGGCGCCTCCCGTAACGGGTTACATAATCAGAGCGTACATGACGGGACGTGCCTTTAAATCCGGGCCTCTGCAGCGCCGTCATGTCAAACACACACTCACTAATGTACAAGCCGGCATTAGTAGGCCAACTTTTCCATATCTATCTGATAAATAATGTAAATTCCAATCTTGTTTGCATCTAATCTGATGGCTCCAAGCGGAGAATTGGCCCCAGTGTAGCTGACACGCTGAGACCTCGTGAGCTGAAACCATGAGGGACTCCCCTGTTAATACAATTTGTTTCTAACTGAGGAGCTTCTGCAGATGTCTGGGTAGATTTTAGACGCAAAGCTGAACCACAGACACATCCCCAAAATATAACTGAACCAAAAAGGCAAAAAGGCCCCTTGGCAATTTATTGTAAAACCGTATTCCCTAGCTCATGGTGTGCAGAATATAGGTGTAATTTTTGTACCTGTGAAAGCGTACTGGTCCATCTGGGAGCGCTGCTTCGTCTTTTTCTCGGTTTGTGTGTCATCCTCGTCTTCTGCCGTGCGGACAGCAACAATGTCGCACACCTGAACAGTATGGCTGTTTGCTAAAAAAACACAAAAAAAGACATTAAAATTTAGTCAAATTTATTGCACAATGACAAAAGCTTGAAGCTTTTTAACAGCAAAGTTGATCTAAGTTGTAAAAAGCAAACAAACACAAAAATAATGAACCTTTTTTAAAGAAAATGTACAATATTTATATAAAAAAGCAATAAATATATAGCAGTAACTACATTAAAAGTCACAAACACATACAGTAGGTTTATGAAAATAGCTTCCATCATTGTTTTTCAGTAAAACAAAAGCAGGAAATAGAGGACTACAAAAACAATATGAGTATTTACAAGTTAATGCTTTGAGACTTTTATTGTGAAGGATTGAAACAAGTTCTGTGAGTTTTCCTGCAGCAGGAATAAGCTGCACGTCTGACTGCTTCAACTAAAATATTGTGTGTTATTTTAGTTAAACACGGTGAAAGTTATAACCCTCGGGTACAATAAGAACAAATTAAGCAAATCAGTCACTGTGACTTCAAATGTGAAAAATGACTCTTTCTGCCAATAAACTACATATTTTAACAAACCAACAAACAAAAAAGATTTTTTTCTGAGTGGCCTTACACCTCTTTAGATTTGTTTTAATTAGTATTTTAATCTCAAAATATTTAATTAAACTTTTAAAGATCATTTTGACTTAACTTTTTCTCAACATTTTAATGTTGGGTCTGAATCACAAAAACAATTATTTTTTCGACTGAGTGCCCTTAAAAGGCTGTCGTAGATAAATAAAGCTTAGCTTTTTGTTTATTACAGGTAAAAAGGACAGTTGAGATCTAAAATGATGCAGAAAAGTTTGCAAACGGAGAAATAAAAAAATGGCAGAAATTGCAAATCAACAATAAAAAGCGTTTGCTCACTTTAAGGACTTTTTTTGCCTCTTTGGACAATCGTGTTATCCAGCTCACATAATCACAGATCTGCGTGTAAACCAGTAATTTTCCTTTTTCTACATGAGTAACTGAACAAGTAAAACCTTCATCCGTTCGGCTGTAAAACTTTGTCTTACAGTGAACTTGGAGGAGCAGCCGGGGCTTCCTCTAACAGACAGAACCGAACATGGTTAAATCCCAGGAGATCCGGGGAACGTTTACAGGGAACGTGTCTTATTCTTCAGTTTTCCCACGAGAATGGGATTCAGGCTGGCTGTTTAAAACCTCCGGGGGATTTAAAAAAAAAAAAAATCCTTGGGTTTTAGTAGTTTGGTCAGTAATGGAATTTGTCAATCGCAGAGAAACCTGGTACCTCCTGGTAGCGGCGGATCAGCCGGCATTAAAAGCTGCTGCGACGCATCAAAGAATTTAAATCTGGACGTTCCCACCATGTTGAAAAGGCAGCATTGGAGCAAAGTAACTGTAGGTATATTAGTCATTTTCAGGTCTTTCATGTAGGAAAAATTAGAGCTAATGGTTTCATTATCAAATGAAACATGAGAAAAGCAGATAAATTCAACCAAACAATTAAAAATAATGACGGCAGCTCAATGCTTAAAAAGAGAAATCCTGAAATTCAATCAAAGTGGCTACAAACAGAACCAATTCAAAAATCCTATTTTTGTACATTTAACTCGTAACGATTTGAACTGACCTCTCACATACAGGCCTTCGAGTCTTTCACAAATTTATTTAGCTGAAATGGATGGGAGGGAGGCACGACATGCTGCTTTTCTCCCGGGAGTCAGAGGGAATAAAATTTAATTTCTTTCTCAAACAAAGATGATGTGCCATGCTGGCGTGAATAACTTTATATCCATCCATGTTCACCTTTTGACAGATAAGACTAAAACTTACATGGGTAATGGTTTTATTTTAGGGAAGAAAATACGCTCCAGTGCTCGATCAAATTGATTACTGTTGTTGAATGGAAATATATTAGGAGCTGGTCTAATTTATTGTACATTTAAACCAAAACATGCAAACAAAACCTTAGTGATCCCTGAATGTCAGGCTTAATAGGAGCTAATGTTGGCAAGGAGCACGTTTTATTTATTTATTCTTTTCACCGTCTCATATATGCAGTCCTCACCTCAGATCAACAGGAGATCAAAAATCCAATCAATGTCTTGTAAAACAAGCAGCAAACATCCTGTTTTTGTGAAGAGGTCTAAAAAAACGAGTTAAGTTAGATCACTTTTTTAATGTTTATTTGCTTATAAAATGTAAATTAGCAACACAAACAAATAACGTTCTCAGGCACGAGTCAATAAAATTTGCTCCGAAGCCAGAATATTTTTAACAGACTGTGCAAGAAGCAAGAAAATATTATATAATAGACTTAAGATTTAGGTCAAGTTAGTCTGTTTTCAATAAAGTATGCCATTTCTGTTACAACCTATTTATATTTTTATATTTATCTTTTGTAAAAATATTGGCAAGTCACTGAAACAGATGCAGACCCTCCAGGATTTCGCGATGTTGCGATCGCAACTACTAACGCAAAATCAAGCAAACCCCGCAAAATCGCAACTTTTTGCAACTTTAACCAAAATAACCCCAAATAACTCAGGAAGAAGACACGTGACGTCACTTCCTGTTAACATCAGAATGCCGGAAGCGTGCAGGAGCAGCGACCGAAGCCAAAATGTGCGCTAATGTTTCACATTTGCCCACAAAGATTTCAGCAAACCAGTTTCCTCCCCAGCTGCAGCTGTTTTGCACGTCCTGCAGTGTAATCATGGAACATAAACGCATCGACAAACACTTTGTGTCTGCAAAACATGTGAGGAGAGCTGCAGACCAGGGACGATCCAGAAATGCACATGAATGTCAGTTTAGAAGCTATCAAAGTTCTCAAATAAAGCACCTTTTGAGAATGTCAATGTTTGTTGGGAATTATCTTACAAAACTAGGAATTATTTTGGTTTATATCTTAAAAGTTATGTTTTTTTATTGATTTTGGTAAAAAAAAAGTTGCAACTTTTAGGAAAATGCCCACGAAATCAGGCGTTTTAGCCACAACAATCACAAAAAATGCCCGCGAAATCCTGAAGGGATTGCAGATGGTTGAACATTACTTTTCTGATTGTGTAGAATTGGTTTGTTGTTACCTATTTTAGGACCTTTTCTGGTATAATCAAGTCGCACGAAGAACCAGCAGTCTTTATTGGGACCAAAGCCTGGTCCTAATATGGTGGTCAGTCATTGTTGGGTTAAGTTTATGGCTAACTGAGTTTAGGTCAGGGTTACACATGGTTTGGTTAACAGAAATGAATGCAAGTCAATACAAAGTCCTAAAAAAGTGGTAATACAAGCGTGTGGACATTTGTAGGAAACGGTCATGGAGTGAAAAAATGAGGTTTATTGTAATCAGGAAGGTGCATTTTTGTGTCCAACAGACATAACTTTAAGTGATGTGTAACAATTCCAACAAAAACACTGTTGTTATATGAAACCAGTTTATAAAAGACAGAACAGCCCTGGTTTTTTTAGCTGACGTCCTTGTTTTGTTGAAATAGACACGAGAAACCACACTGAGAATAAAGGCATTTCTTCTTGCTGTGTCCCACGAGCTCAACAGTAAATTAACAACACAATAAACTACAGCTCACACCATTTTGAGGTTTACTTTGCTGAAGTCGACTCGTCATTTTGATCTGCTTTTCCTGGAAGAAGGAAACTTACGCTGAAACTAGAGCAGCTACATAAATTTCAGCCAAGATTTTTATTTACACTTTTGTCTTCCCAGTTATTTAATGTCACAAGGCCCTAGAGTGAGCTGAACAAACACGTCCATGAGAAAAGTTATTGTACCGTATGTGCTGTTGGTTTAAGTACGCCCTCCACATGTTTGAAGACGGTAAAGTCAACAGAGAAACGGCAGAGAATCGAATCCATTTCATGTGCAGCCTCTCTATAATACTAACATTTACTGCCTGATGTGCTGACAAACACACAGAATGTCTCAGTATCCAAAATGTAATTTCATACATGTGTATTTATGGACAAAAGATAACTGTTTGGTCAAAACAACACCTGAAAGTTTGATTTTTACTAAAGCTGTGCCAAAAATCTTAGGTTTCAAGCTCTTTTATTGCATTTGTGAGACTTTAAGTTATTGGGATTAGAAAACATGTAAAATGCATAAAATCAATGCTTAATATGCAGCAATACTTCTAAAACGAACCAACATTCCTTAAAGACATGCTGGTCACCCACCACCTTGAGTGCAAAAGTTTTAGACGTTAATTGTCAATGCTGGAACTTTGTGTTAGGGGTGACTATCAGCAACTACCACACCAAATTTGAGCTCAATATCTGTGAAATTGCTTGAGTTTAAGCCAATTTTGTGTCTTTTAAGGCCGTAGTGGCCATTTTAAATGGTAAATCAAATAACTTTCTGAAAGTTTTATTAAAATCGGTTCTTTGGTTAATGAGTTATTTTGCTAACAGACATATGAGCACATGCCAAACACAGGCAATTACATGACTGCCTGGTTTTCACGGCGGCGGGCAATAAAAAGACTGGATTAGTACCGTTCTACAAACAGTATCCAGACACATCAGAGTGTAACAACCACAGCTGCAATGTGTTGGCAAACAAACTGAAAACATTTTAAAGTTGCTTCAAAAAAAAAATCCCTCCATGCAAACACACACCCCGATATAAATACATTATCCTGTCCCCGCACACAAACCCACACACTGACTCCTGCAGCAGAGTGCGGTCCCTAAGCTACATGCTAAGCCCTCGGCTGAACACAGCAGAGCCGCTCGGCTCTTCTGACGAACTTTTTTTTTTTGTTTGTTTGTACTTGAAAAGAATCTCGGAGCTGGCAGTGAGCCGGTGTGTGCTGCCTAATCATGCTGCAGGGCTCAGCCCGAGAGGTCTCCTATCTGCCAAAAGTCAGCTTTTCAGGAACTGGGGAGGGAAAAAAGCCTTTATTTTCAAATGTCTGGAACTCGTTCGGCATAAAGGAGAAAACAAATGTTTTTGTTGCTGTGGAGTTTCAGTTAGACTCAAAAACTGGTGTCAGTCCGGGTAAAGTGAGGTCTCCCTACTATGTCTGCAGATTCTTTCTTTCTTTTTTTTTTTTGTTAATGATTAAGCAGCTTTACCTTTTTTGGCAATATATGTATTTGTTGGACCCCAGGGCCACAAATAACCATGCACAGAAATGCATTAAAATAAATGGGAAACGTGAATAATTTATGGTATGTCTAAGCAAATATTGATAAAGTCTCCAGAAAGACAAGATTTATGTTAGCATATCTTTAACGGATATTTATTTTTCTTAAAACAGCACATTCATGTATTAGTTTTTAGTCTGCCATTTTTACATAAATCAGGAAAGTTACATTTTTTGTTACAATTTTGACTTTTTTTTTCTTAAATCTTGTGTTATTATTGTTCTTATTGTTTTATATACCCACAAAACCTTAATTTCTGGTCACTATATTTTGGGAAAAAAACTTACATTGTTCCAGGAGGGAGGAGACCCTGTTTTCACAAGCTGACATTTTTTTTTTCTACAAAGGACAACATTAAGGCTCCTTCAAGCATTAATACAGACCTTGTTTTGGAGCAAACCCTTATAGAGCATTAAGTGAGCCACTCGACTTCACTCCTACCTTCTCTACTGCAGGATCTGTTTCATTTAAAGTCCATAAAGTCACTCAACAAACCCTGAAAGCACCTGATCACTAAATGAGGCTGATAGCTCAAGGCAGCACATGTTGCATATTGGCTCCATAAAACAAACAAACATGCATTCATGCATCCATGCATGCATGCATGATGATGAAGGTAACAAGTCCAGGAGGGAAACCCAAACATTTCTCTCATTAGCAACACTCCCAGAAGCTCCTCAGGCCAGAGAAAATATATAATCCCACCATAAAGTTTGAAGACATGCCCAGAAAACCTCCAGATGCCTCAGACCTCAGCTGACTCCTTTCAGTGCGAAAGAGCTCCTCGCCTCATCTCTAAGACTGAGCGTGGACACCTGACAGAAGCTCATTTCAGCCACTTGTATCTGCTTTCTTGTTCTTTTGGTCAGAACTCAAAACTCATGAGCATTGATAAGCATTAGATTGTAGATGGGTCAGTAAATTGAGAGCTTTACCTTCTGGTTCAGCTCCTTCTTTGCCACAACAGACCGGAGCAAAGCTTTCATCACTACAGACAAGGTCTTGATCTGTTGGTCCATCTGAGTGTTTAGCAGCTAACATTAACTGCTTTCCCTACAGGGAAGATAAATTGTCTTTCTGTTAATAAGAATTTGGAATTCTAATATGAAACAGAGAAACTCAGAACAAGAATTAGATTTTTTTTTTAGTCAACATTAGATAAATAAAAGCTGGTACACCATTAAAAGATAATTTCAATAAGTTAACTGAACAAGGGATAATTTAGCTGTTCCCAGGAAAGCAAAAACAGAGCAAAGTAAATTTTGTTTTACAGAATTTAGTTGAAGATAACGATCGAAAAGACATACTGTCAACACACACACATACACATAAAATCTATATTTATATGTACCCTTTAAAATATTTACCCATAAATCTTTACAAGTAGATTTAAATTTACTCAAACTAAAAGTAATATTTAGTACTTTAATATATTATGTATTACTTAAATTTAATATACTATAATCTTCTGCCCATGTCAACCTGTGGGTTGATCTGTTCACTGCTGAGGAAAAATGCACTAAATGCACAAGTGTACAAAACTATATTGTGTGTATTTCGCAACAAAGCAAAGTATCAGGTTTGGTTTTGGGGTTTTTTCCACATGTGAAGTTTAATGCCACAGGAATCAGGTCAGACTCAAACAAATGTGAAACTAGGACAAGCAGAAACATAAACAATGACTCGCTGAACCTGCCATGTGCAGTTCTGAGTATCAGTTTAAGGAAGATTGTTTTGCCTTAAACGTGACGATAATCTCCGGATCTGGAGCGGTCACAGAGTTTCTTCTTTTATCCAGGAACACTGAGGACGTCAGGGTTTCCACTGAAAGCATGTGGGAAGGATTAACATTAGTACTGAGAGCCTTTCTGGAAGGCCAGGACTGTTTGGAAACAAGTTTTATGCATTGGATAAAAACTTGCAAGCTTTTTTGACCATTTTGCAAAAGTTGCAAAAATGTAAAGACTTTAATCCATGCATCCAGAAGGTAATCCATTCCAGAAAACAATTAATAAACTCACTATTTCTTCTGAATTTTGTGCAGACTCACAGACACAAAGCTGCTGCCACTAAACAGATTATATTAGATTGATTTTGAGGGGTCATTTTTAGATCCTTTTAGACTAATAAAACCTAAAGTTTTAGGTTTTTCTTCCCACCGCAGAGAAAGTTAGACATTCTGCATTCAGACTATGGCTCAAAGGCAATAAATGCTTCGAAGAATGAAAGAACAAAGGTCTGTGTGTCGGTGTAATGGATATTAGGTCAGTTAGTCACGTGTTTTGATAGAAATACTACCTGTCCTGTAACTCAAGAGCGTTGTTCCTGAGGGAAGCTTTTGTTCAATCTGACAGAATCACAAATTTAGAGGAAACTTGTTCCTTCTGGAGTATAAGAGCTTTTAAATCCCTCACAGTATAAAGCACCTATTAAGGTTGACCCAAATTCTTTCAAGCTGCAATATTGGCACAGCGCTCCAGGACAACAATTGGATCTAAAATCTTTTTATACAGACAGACAGAGATGATTAACCCTTTGAAGGTTCTTTAACTTTATAGCAAAAACTTCCTGTGGGCCAAAAAAAATTGACCACCTTACATAACTGCTGAATAATACTATTTATTAATATTTTTATCCACTATGAACTAGTCAGTCTTTTAAAGCTATCGACCTCAGACTGATTTATATATATATATATATATATGGAATCAAAAATGCATATATAATGGGTCTTAATGGGATGATTTTTTAATTATTTTTTGTTTAAGGTGTGAATGAAGGGTGATTTGACTCAAGTCTGTCCTCCTGGATTATGTTTTATTGGTGTTAAAACATGCAAAACATCCAAACATCTTCTATATATTTGTTTTAATAATCTACCATTGCCTTGACAGGCAGGCAATAATGTTAATGTCTGTGTGTCAGAACATTTCTTATGAACCAGAGGCCAGATTTGAATGAAATTCTTAAAGTAATGATTGTACAACTGATTATCTTTGGGGATCAACTCGATTACAGATGGCCGCCACTGCTAATTGATCTTAGCAAACACGAAAATGGCCATTACTCACTCAGTTTTACAGATAATTACCTACACCTTGGTGAGGCAGGAGCTGAGAGCGCTAACAGATCTTTATTTCAAACTCTGGCGACGGTGAGCTGCATTCCTTCATGTAATACATTTTTGATTAAGAAAAATAAACTTTATCCATCCATCCCTCCCTCCCTTCCCTGGTTATGGAGTTTAGTAGCAGCTGAAAACACTTAATGATGAAAGAACTGAAGCTGCAACAGTTTTAGGTAATTAATGGCAAACAAATCCAACATTTGCTCCAGCATTTAAAATGTGAAACCAGACTGAACATTTCTGACAAAACAAGACATTTGTGATGAACTGTAAAGGGCAGGATTAATTGACACTTTATAAACCAAATGGTAATTAAGAAATGAGCAAGTTAATCAATAATGAAAATATTTGTCAACAGCAAAATGGATTGGACAGCTCGTGTCAGGAGCCCTTAAAGGTCGTCACTGACAAGCTTCCTTTTTCATGGTAAAAAGCAGAAATGATTGCTTCTGTTCATCGGATTCATCCGTTATTCATCTGTAAGCACGTCCCATCGTAATGCTGAGCTGCTTCTGTTTGACTGGTTTAAATGTCCAAAGGGACGCCGTGTCAAAAGAGGTTACAAATACGTTGTTTGGATGAGATTAACTAAAAACCTCCCAGATCAGAGACTTCCTTCTACCTCTTCAGATAAGCAATTGCTAGTATGTGTATGCAGATTTGGATCAAATTTGTTGGTTCCCTTTCATAATATATTAAAACTAAATAAATAAAAACAACTGGACAAGCCAAAAGAGGTCCAAGTTTGTCTCATCAGTCCCAGCAACCTTGGTTCTTGTCAACATTTCGGTGAATTCTAGTCGTCTGGCATTTTTTAAAGAAGCCTTCTGGATTTTATTATGATTCAAAATAAATGGTGCAATCAGACAGAGACATACCTTGACCTTGAATGGTTTCCTTGGCTTTTTGTACTTTTCACACCATTTGTCTGATTAACCTGAGGTTGCATTTTCTCTGGGAGGTTGGCTACAGTCCCATGAACCTTATACTTTTTAATAATAATGGCAGCTGTGGTCAGAGGAACTATAATGCAAATATTAATAGTCTTTTTAAGGGTACCAACAAATCTGTTCATACTATTTTGGCATTTCTTTGTAAAATAAACAACAAATCTTTTCTTTCACAATTCTTTTTGTTTATCACATACCAAAGGCATGCGGATAAACAGACTTTAAACCGAATCACTTCTCAAGAGGAATGAAGCATTGTTTCAGCGAGCTGTAAGGGTACCAACAAATTTATCCACATTTATATGTATTTGAAACATTTTCTCATTATGCTGCTTATTCTGCCTTTCCATAAACCGGGGTGGCATCCTGCCTGACAGGATTTCATATAAAGTGCTTCACATCAATGTAAGATCTGAATTCTTTCTCACCCTCCCTTGAGTGTTTAAGTGGCCCAACACGCCACATTACTCTCATTAACCCACGAAGCAAAACAACAACGTTAGGATAAAAGACTCCTTCAATCTCAACATGGTATACCTACTCGTTCCTGGTGTTGGAGCGAGGGATGTTGTGTTTACATGTGTGCATGCGATAATGATTTTTCTGACAACGCACGCCGCCTGGCTGAGCCTTCCTTCAGTCCTCCACCAACAAGCTGTCATCATATTCACATTCTGCTGCTGTTCTCTGCACCTCTCCCTGTACACAGCAGATCACTTTGTAATCCCTTTATTGTTACTGTGGTTTGGCTCTGACAAGCTGCTGCAAGCTTAAGGAAGTGCTTTCCTTCATAGGTGTTTGCACTGTTTATGTCACTCCTGCTCTGCTTTTACATATTGCGCTTCAAACCACATGCAACACAAGTGCAGCGCGTGATAAGATTCAACTGAGGGTGCAAAACTTAGAAAACTGCTTATGTAGTTGAGAAACATGCCATCGGCTTTTGAAACAAACCTAGCCCTGCAGTGGATTAATGCTGCAGAACTACACTACAAAGCACAAAATCATGCAGATTTAATTAGTTTTACCCCTGTAGCATTAACCTTTGATAAATAATCGTGATCAATGCAAGCAAAGATCCTATAATGCTGCCAGTGATGCAGCATAAACCTGCACGGTTTGCTCGATCTCCAGCTGTCGTGTCCTGCCAGTGTTTATTTCTCTGTATCTCTCTCTTCCTCCCTCAGCAGCCGTCTCTCAGCGCACAGACAGGCCTGTGCATTGAGAACCAGCTTTAGATTACAAAGCACAGATCTGCCTGGGTACACATGGCAGTGAGCTGTCAAACAAGACATGTGGATTTCTCCTGGGCACAATGGTGTTTGTTGAGCCAATGCTTAGGCAAACAGAAGGAGAAGAAAGCACAAGCAAGGTGGAAGGTATACCTAGAAAACAAAGACACTAGTGGTGCGCTGAAACTGCCAGCTAACTTTGCTAAAAGTTCTAGTGAGTACGAGGTATAAATCAGATTTATTTTTTTTGAAGCTTGCAATGAAGACGTTGGTCAGCCCGTCTGACACTTGATCCCTGTCTTGTCAGTAACTTGACATGAAACTTTTGACAGACCTACACTGAGATGTCAAACTCTGTAAATGATGCCTTCAGTAGTTTCATCTAAAGTCAGTCTCTGGTATACGTAACAGATTCGACAACTGGACGAACTGGCACCACTGTGGTTCTGATTTGATCTGCTGCCTTTGTCTTTGGCACCAAATTGACAATGACATTTAAACTAAGAAATAACACCTGTAGCATTACTTTGAGTAAACATACAGACACATACAAATCCAAAATTATGTTGGATTCCTCTGTTATCATAGATGCTGGCAAGCTTTCATCGTATAATGACAACCGGTAGTTTTTCTTTAGAGATCCAAATACACTGATGTTTGTGTTTGATACTACGTGGTAGGGTTGTCCCAAGCCAGTCTCAAGCCATTTTTCATTTATTGATATCAGAGTAGCTGACCACTCTCTGTTGTTGACCTACTATTGATGGTTTTACATCAGCCACATGGTAATATGTTGTGTAAAATTAGATGCAACCTGTCTGTAGTAAATGAGAGCAGTTCAGTAGCAACTTGCAATGTTTGCAATTTTTTTGTAACAGTAGCAATAGAGCTACATTCAATTAGACTTTATTTAATTTAATTAAACTGACTAAATCAACAGATAGATGGTGACGGTACTAATAGAAACAGTGTTAATGTCTTTGTGCCTTCATACAGAGCAGCTAAAACAACTTTTTGTAGTTCTCATTGACTGATAGAGTAGCTACAGATCAGTCAGGAGATGACTGAGCTTCTGATTCATCTGTAAGCTCATCCTGATGAAGCAGAAATAAATTTTTATCTCGTTCTTCCTGCTCAGTGGCTCAAAACACTGTTGGAACACGCCACACTATTAATGAAAACTAGTTTTTCCAAGCCGCACCTACACAAATGGCATTGTATTGTTTATAGGCAGTTTCAGTGTGAACTATTATTGTTCTCACACAACAAGTGCCTGAAAATAAAGTTACATAATAATCACAATAAAAGACGAGCTAAAAACGGATGAAGTTATCCTTTTTACCCTCACAATAGCTGAAGGCACATGGGAGTTTATCCAACCAGTCTTAATGTGTTTTGTTGACATGGAGAAGGCTTATAGTCGTGTCTTGTGTACATTACCAGTAATAAGTGCTGAATTACACCAAACTTGTCCTTTGTCACCAATTCTGTTCGTAACTTTTTTGTGAAAAGAGTTTTTAGGTGCATCAAGGGGTGGAAGGTTTGCAGTTTCAGGGGCTTCGATTGCATTGCTGCCTTTTTGCCAATGGTGTGGTTTTGTTGGCCTCAGTGAGCCGGGACCTCCAGCAGGCGAGTGTAAAGCAGCTGGGATGAAGATCAGCACCTCCATTCTGCTACTATCACCATCTATTACATCCTGGTGTTGTTGTTAATTTGTTCTGCGATGTGTAGGTGTTAAGAACTGGGGTCTTCAGCAACCAAGACAAAATTCGTAGCACATGCGAGCGTGTCTGGCATTAAAAGTTTTTCTGATTCTGAGTCTGACACCATGGTCCTTAACCAGAAAAGGGTAAATTGCCAACTCCAGGTTTGGAATGAGCCACTGCCCCAAATAAAGGAGTTCAAGTATCTTGGCGTCTCGAGAGGAGGTAAAATGGGGCAGGAAACTGAAAGGTGGATTGGAACAGCATGTGCAGTGATGCGGACACTATAGTGATGAAGAGAGAGCTGAGCCAAACGGCAAAACTGTCAATTTATCAATCAATCTATGATCCAATCCTCACCTAAGATTATTTTTTTAAAATTGTGTTTTTATTGCTGACAACTTGAATCTCAGTATCTAGTTTCTGTTCTGGCAGATACTTAGAAAGATGAAAGAATAGTTCTAAATTCACATTGTGCAAATTTATAAAGACTAATGTGTAAACCACTATAAAATCCATGAGTTCATATATTTAGTTTGGTCTGGGTACAGCTGTCATATTTATTTTTGAATGACCGGTTTATTACTTTATCGGATTAGAAAATAGAGCCGTTTCTAAATATTTTTTGGTCAAAGTGTGATTGCATCTTTTTTACAAGCAGGAAGTGAAAGCAGAAAGGAGAGGATGATGAAGACGAGTGCAACACACAGATGGGACCCCAAGCTGAACAGGTGAAGAAGAGGAAGGCTTCAGACAGAAAATAAAGTTGACACAAGTTTCACTGTTCAAACGCATCGTTAGTTACCTAATAGAGCGTCGGAGCATCGTGAATATGTAAGTATCAGCAGCATCAAATTTAGCATGCAAGTTTTTCATCAACATCTCATTTCTTGTTAGCGTTTTACATCACTTGCTTAAAAAATACGATGAAGCTTGAAGCAACACCACATCCATCATTTTAATTTAGCTTATTTGCTTTTCTGTGAACGGTATACAAACAGCTAAAATACCACATTTCTGTGAGTGATGATCTGATCTGGATCAACCAAATCTGCTTAAATGCCAAGCAGTGACATCCATCAGTGTTGTCTTAGTTAAACTATCCGGGCTGTCATTCCTTTCAGCCTTTCTGACACTTGTTTGTCAGCTGCATGTCAGGGAGAATATGCAGGAAAGCATCGTGAAAACACAAGCTGATGAGGATCTGTCAAATCTGAGTGCTGCTGCATCTCTGCTGAGATTAGAGGTTCCTTTCTGTCTTTTTCTGCTGCAGCGAAACCGGCTCCACAGGTGCGGAGGACAACAGGGACATTTTCCTACTTTCAACCCCAGCTTGAGCTCCAAATGAGCCACACAGGAAGAAACAGTGGAAGGTCTGTAAAGCTCAATATTCAATTAAAATCTGTTAGGTTCAAGAAAATGACACATTTCTTGTTTGGGAATCACTGAATAACTCAACTGTACTGAATCCTTATAATAATTAAGAACTAGCAGTTATTAAATGAATTAATATCACCAGTGCTGGACAGTAATGGAGTACACTGACTTGATTACTGTACTTAAGTACATTTTTTGAGAATCTTTACTTTACTTGAGTATTTTTTTTTGGGGGGGGGGGACACTTATAACTTTCACTCCACGACATTTCAAAATCAAATATTGTACTTTCGACTCCACTACATATCTAGGAAGCTGGTCGTTACTTTGTGGTAACAGATTCAACCTTAAACCTCTAATCCAGTGGTCTCCAATCCTGGTCCTGGAGGGCCACTATCCTGCATGTTTTAGATGTTTCCCTGCTCTTCAGCAGGTCTTCAAGTTCTGCAGAAGCCTGTTAATGACTCAGTCATTCAAATCAGGTGTGTCAAAGCAGAGAAACAACTAAAACACGCAGGACAGCGGCCCTCCAGGACCAGGATTGGACACCCCTGCTCTAATCCATAGTGAAAGTGTGAGGAGAATCAAGACTCTCTGGTTTGATGTGTTTTTAGACAGAAAAATCCTTATTTTTTTGTGGCATTTTTATGCTGAAGTTCTTTCCAGGTGGTGTAGAAGTTGCAGCAGAGTGTTTCTACGCATCGATACATCAGGTGGTTTCTGAAAGTTACAAGGTTCTGCAAAATTACTGATATTAGAAAATTTAATTTGTATTTTTGAATACTTAAGTACTTTTAAATGCATGTACATTTGAATACGTAAGTATTTTCAAAAGTGAGTACTTCAGTACTTTAACTTGAGTAGATTTTTGACCGAGCAACTTATACTTATTTGTAGTTGAGTAAGATTTGACCATGAGTATCAATACTTTTACTCAAGTACTATAGTTGAGTACTTCGTCCACCACTGAATATCACTCACCTTTCACGCCAAGGTTTTATTTCAAGAACTCACACCATCTATTACTGCTTATAGCATGTGTTGAGGATGACTCTCAGCTACTACCACACCAAGTTTTAGCTCAGTATCTGTAAGACTGACTGAGATATGACTATTTTAATTGCTTAGGCCAGCTAGCCTTGGTGCCCATTTTGAATCAGGTTGACTCCGAAGGTTATTTAGTTTTAGATGTACATCCAATGATAACTTTCTGGGAGTGTCATTAAAATTTGCAGAGTGATTCATGAAACATTTTAATAACAGACAAATGAACGCGTAGTTACAGGTACACAGAGGTTGGTGTCATTAGGCGTGTCGTTTTGAGAACAGACATCTCAGAAATTAATGTGCCACCATTATCTAACAGCAGTGTTTAAATTTGTTAAATATATTTACTGGCAAAGTGTCCTTTTTGATTCCTAATTCCAGTGTAAAGTGACCGGCTCTTGTCACAGCGAGCGACGGGGGAATTCGTTGAAGCCACGTTGAACATTGACTCAATAAATGGAAGTCTTTATGGCGGGTTATTATAGGGCACTAGATACCACTTTGTGGAAGGTCAATAGCTGGGTTTGAACTGAGGAGCGAGCGGCCGGCTGTAATCGCTCCACTCCATATGCTGCTGGAACTGCCGACCAGTGAGCCCGGCTAACACAGGAGAGCAAACATTAGCCCCGGGGGGGGGGGGATGCCCCGATTAGGTAGAAGCTGTCTGATGGATGCAAATGATGAAAACGCTCTCAAAAGTAAAAAGGGAGAGAAATCAAATGCTGGGATTTCAGCGAGTTAAAATTGGTGTTATTGAAACGCTGATGGGTGAGCTACTAAACATGGGTTGTGTCAAAAACCGAAGGGGATAATCTGGTGGTTTTAGAAGTGATGTTCAGTAGTTCGTACCTTATCATCCCTGACATCAGTCAAACAGCACAGATCGAAGGCCTTTCCATACTCGGCTTTCAGTCCTGCTTCCTGACACAAGGCCCGGGTCGAATTTTATCCCACAGGGGTTTGTGCTAAGTGTTGTGTGATTGATCAGAGGTTGTTGTGGGCGTGTTTACGTGGAAAAGCCGGTGAGCTTTAATGGAGTCATTTTGGTTCTGCTGCTCCTCTGAGAAGCAGCTGGAGGCTGTTAGAAAATCCAGCCGTCTTTACAGCTGTTCCTGCAAAACTTGGAAACCTCTGAACTTAAAACGAGACACAGGCGGCTCTTTGTGGCTGCGGTGGCCGGAGAGCGTCGGGACACGTTCGCTCATTTCTATGCACCGTCAAATTTGCAAATCAAAGTAACAAAAGAGGCTAGCTAAAGGTTAAAAATGCAAAAAATGGAATCTAAAATTATCAAAAGACTAGCTAAAAGCTAGAGGTGGCAGAACAGCAGCTAAAAGAGGAGCAAAAGGCTACCTAAAAGCAGCCAAAAGGTGGCTAAAGGCTAAAAGTAGCAGATTGGTAGGTAAAAGCTAAAAATGGCATATTAGACAAAAATCGAGCAAGTATGCTGGAGCAGTTCAGAGAAGAATGTTTTTAAAGGAACTAAAGAGCTCACAATGTTTCTATGAGGAAAAAAAGAATAAAAGTTAGAAAAATCTAAAGTTATAACACTTCTCTCCTGAATGAGCTGAACATGTTTATATAAGAATGGCTAAAATAGAAAGCAGAAGTGATAAAACTGCAAAAAGAAAACAAACCTACAGAAAATCTGAAAGGAGCCAGCCCTGTCGGCTGCCTATAGGCGCCGGTGGGTTGTTATTACCTGAGGCTGAAAGCTGACCTGTGACCTGCTGTTTGACAC